>NC_092872.1:156874789-157129789 GCF_028372415.1 Notamacropus eugenii
GCCAAAGCACAAGACTGAACCTATGACCAAATACTTAATCCAAATTTTACAGTAAAGTAGTATAAACACCCCATAAAAGAAAAATTATTCTCTGGTACAAAGGGAGGGCCAAAAACTTTTACAAGGATTTTCCAGATTTGGGGTGAGGAGGAAGGCACTGTACCCTTAACACCTGAGCCGTAGAAGGGATAACTGTAATGAATAAATGCATACGAGGTGTTGTTCATAACTCCTAAGTTAGGTCTTGGCCAACTGGATGGGGAAAAAAAATGTACATTAGTTGGTGAAATATTTCTTCTCTTCCAATGGATACCACTTGCAGTGTCTAAGTCTATATTAAGACAATCATCTGCACTATCAAGCTAATTTTTGGATAGGAAACTAATTTATTGTGCAACCAGAGAAATTTTCTGGTCTGGAGGAAACCAGTGAGGGGTAAGGATAAGCCTACATGTTATCCATAAAAAGTTACTGCCTTGGGCATTTTGGTCCCTTAAAAATCTTAGGAGGGAATATGGATGAAAAGATCCAGTTGTGGGGAGGAAGGAAGGGAATGGAACAGAATTTATTACATAATCATGTGTCAATGAATGTTTTTTTCTTTGTTCATTTATCATTAATGTCATTCAAATATTAGTACATATTTTACTAATTTTCCCCTCTTTTGGCAGGGCAGTGGAGCTGAGGGTCTTTTTCTGAGGATATTTTTAAGTGAATGAAATACATAGGATCATAAGAAAAACCAATTATATTGAAATGAAATTATCAAAAAATATTTTCAATTCACAGATCCCAGATTAAGAATCCCTTAAAGGGAGGTTCATCTGAAACCAAATCCTGAAAAATCTGATTTGTACCTAAAGTATCATTTTATTAATGTGTAATTCAAAAAAAAAAAGATTATCAGCTAGTACACAATAACTAACCAATCATCATATGCCTAAAAAGCAATACAAATGGACATTTTAAAGGTAAAATAATGCATTGAAGCTAAAGAGATGCATTTTCATTTCAAAGCAAAAACATTTCTACATAATTCCTATTAGATTCACTTCTCATCAAAATTAGAGCCCTAAAGATGAATTAACTGCTTTAAGGAACTGCAGGTTAATCATGAAGTAGTGACATTTCAGAAGAGTACTCCGGAAAAATTGTTTCAATAAAATGATTATAGTCACTACTGATGTTATCTTAATGTGCTGAAGTGGGATTGTATGTGGTTCTTTCATAATTTCTGAGTCTCCAGACTACCTCATATAGCTATGCATAAGCCATGGCACTTTAAGACTTCTAATTTCTGTATTGTCATTTCTGACTTCTCTATGACAATACAGTATTCATGGGGTTACTGTAGTGTAAACACCTTCATTTGATTTTTAAAAATGTTAAATACAACTTTGTCACTTTCATATCCCCAACCCACAGACTTTGAACAGTATCATACATCATTTAGATAAGTGATTTTTCTCTGAGGTTATACTGATGCTTTTTAAAAAAAATAATAATAAGGCTTTTTGTGGGAAAAAGTCAATAAGCCGAATGCACTTAACAATTTTTTTTTATTAACAAAAGGAACCCATAGGGTTCATACATGAATACAAAATACAATCTTTTTTTTTTATTGTAGGTTAATATATTGTAACAGCTTTTCTCTTTAGATTGAAAAACTGTTTCACAGCTCACTTATGAAAAAAACCTTTCTAATTGTGCAAAACAGAAAGCATTAAGGTTTTTGACCTATAAAGGTTTTATGTGCCAAGACACACATTTTCCACTTATTTTTTTAAAGCAAACAATTTCAAGGCCACAGTTCATTTGCAAAACAAAGTAAGAGCCACAGAGGTGAAAACCTAAGCACATCCCAGCAGTATATTTATTCTTCAAAGAACAGTCTTGGTACCACAGTGATATTGAGGTAAATGTCCAAGGTGAAATGACAACCTTTATGATTTTCTAAATTAGACAAAAATTTTTCTTAAGGTACTTTATATAGCCTTATACTATAAATAAAGGCAGTTATGTCAAATACAAATTAATTAGGCAAATGCATTCATTTTTCCACTATTTTTCTTGTGTTTCAAAGTCACTGCCTACTGATGATCTGTGCATTACATGATTTTATTCTTTTAGGGTGTCAAAACAGTTAAGTTTAAATAAGTACTTAATTTTGTCAAGTGACTCCAAGGAACCAGTTTAATTGTACTTGGGAGTTTGATTTGGAATATTTCTCAATTAAACAATAATTGTTTTGGCATTATAGAAAAACCTGATCTTCTTCACAATCGTGCCAATTACCAATTTTCAAAACAAGGCCTCTTTGAAGATGCTATTTTCCTAAAATAACACTAATAAAGCTGTGTAATTTAGGTCGTTAACAGTTCAAGTACCACAACAGTGGCTTAAAAGTAAAGAAGTGCTTACAGATGATTGAGAGGTATGTTCTGAAGAGTACAAAGAAAATACATAACAATGAGTAGAAAAATCCCTGCTGTTTTAATGATTATGATTTTTAAACAGAAAATTATTTAAACTTATTTTCTGTTTTAATTGTAGTTAATGATTACGGGAAGCACCAAGGTCTGAGTCAAAACCCTTATGACGCAGAAAACAAACACTGTCACTTAAAATTAAAATCTATCACCTGATATTATACCAGAAAAATAAACACTAGGAGTCCTACACCTTTCGGAAATTTAGTATTCAATCATCAATTTACCATACAAAATATAATTAAATAACAAAAATTCTTAACTTTGATAATAGGGGTGTGAGGGGAATTGCATGTCCTTTTAGCAGCAATACAGTTATGATGATCTGAAGTCCTGAGGTTACGTGACACAGTAACATATTGCACCAAAACAAAACAAAACAAACCAGTCAGAATTACTGAGGAATGGGAACAGTAGATACGTAACGCCTGCTACTTCAATAAAGAATTTAAGCTAAACTTTCTTCAGAGAGGTTTTTTCCTCTTCTAACAAATATATGGCATTTACTATTACTTTCTTGCTTATATCTAATTTGCTATATGTATGTATTTACATGTTTTTACATATTACGCATATGTATACATATTACCTTCATTTTGCTCTAGTCTTAATAGAGTTTAATAGTCCATTTCAAAATCTCATGATAGAAGACTAGAGAATCTGATACTGTATATAACTGGAGCTCAGCTACAACTCCTGGTCTCAGGCCTATAACCGTAAGCAGGTAGCTACAACTTCTAGAGAAGCAGATTTAAGAAAAGCTTTGGAATATACTTTGTCTATTTTATCAATCAGACTTACAAGAAACTCTGAAATTTCCTTGCTGTGCCTAGTTACAGAAATATGAAACAAGAAAAATCCTAAGTCTACCATGCGAGTCTGGGGAGAAAACTGTTAAGAAAATTAGAACATCAGGATAACAAAGTATAATGGAGTCAAACAAAATCTGATTTGCATCCCCTTTGAACTGAGACACTTTTCTTCGAGGAGCAAGTTTTAGTTTCATAATACTACACAAATGACTGCTTATGAACTGGCCAAACTAAACTGCGTACTTCATTTGGTCCAATTAACAGGATGATGTTTTTTTAAAAGGCTGTACTTCTTTTATAAACTTTTTCAGCATATAAAACATGAAAAGCCTTGAATTAGTGGCGACGGTTCTTTTAAATTTTTTATCAGATCATTTTTCTCTTGCACACCTATTTACAGAAACCCAAAATTTTTAGGATATTTTCATTTCCCTTTGACAAAGTCCCTTAAAATGTTTATCATGTGTTTCCATTACGTATGTGGTACTTTCTTTGTGGGTCACTCAAGTGTTCTTTCCTTCACTTACTCCATCTTCATCTGCACATTCAGTTCCATTCGGTAATACTCACATAGTCATCCCATTATCTAAAGGGCCATCACGCAAACTTGTCCACTTCAAAAGCCCACACTTCTTCCATCTTCTACATTCTTTAGCTTTTATGTTCAAAACCATTACTGAAAGCTAAGTTGCCCTACTTCTATAGCCCCTTCCCAACCAAGGCAGCAGGAAAGAGTTCGTGATCTAATCTGAACATGACTCCGGCAGTTTCTGAAACAGTCATAGCATAAATGAAACAGTCTGAGTCTCTTCTGAATCAGCAGGATGTGGATCAACCTAAACAAGAGAAATTTAGTAAGATTTTTAACATCTAATATTAGTTTTATAGTTGAATGTACATTTATGATGCCTATGACTGGTAACTGAGGTGCTCGAAATCGAGTGCTAGAGCAGGACCCAAAGTCCTGAGCTCAATATCCCCATGCGGGGCACTTAATTTTTTTGTTCCATGGCTAGACTGACCTTAATTAACCTTAGAGAATCATCTTGTAAATACTTATCATTCCCTTAGGAAAACAATACAAAACAGTGTAAATGTATCAGGACAAACTTATAATCATTATCAGAAGACCTTTAAAATGACCTCTTGATGAGAGATCTGTAATATTAATATTTATGAAGGATAGTGTTTATTATTTCCGAATTGTGGAACTGATTGAAGCATGTATACTTTACCTCTGAATATAGAGGTGGAGGTTGAAATCGGAATTCTTGTATATAAGCAAACAGAGGACAGCATATTTCTTCCTGACAATCCGTTGGCTGAGGGTAAGGAGGAATGTGCCTAGAAAATTCTTCTTCTGATACCACATCAGCATAATTTGGTGGTGCTGCAACAGAAAGGTATTCAAATCTAAAAATTCAATATAACTAATTACATGCATAATTTCTTTACAAGTAGTCTATAGATAGTTGCTACTGCCCATTCCATTCAACATTTATTATCTACTACTACATTTCCCTGCTGTGCCTTTAGTTACAAAGGAAAGTCCCAAATCTATTATGTCAGTTAAAACTGTTAAGAAAATTAAAACTTCAGGGTATTAAAGTATCCAGAAGTCATCCTAAATTTGACATGTATCTCCTTTGAATTATGAGTGACTTTTTCTGGGAACAATTTTTTGCTTCATAATACTGTACACACTACTGCTTATGAACTAAGTCTTCACATGATTGAGTAAGATTTTGTGTAATGCACTCTTCATAGCCAAGAAACTTAACAATTTTTTAACCAAATCAGATTACTCTGAACATTTTTTAAAGTAAACAATTCCCTTCACCAAAATTTCCCCAGTATCCCCCGCCTCTACCTCTCCTCTTAGAGAGTGGTGCCATATAACAAATACTGGTTTTAAAGAAAAAGAGAAAAAAAAAATCAGCAAAACTTATCAGTACATCAAAAAATGCCTAAAAATGTGCAATGTATATTCTATGGACCTCTATAAAAGGATGGGGTGGAGATGTCTTCTCATCTCTTCTACCCTGGTGTTACAGTAACTTTCTGCTTGGCCTTTGGAGAATATAAGCCTAACAGCAAAATCACTGGGTTACAATATTTACGTAATTCTTAATTGGTTTTTCAAGAGGTTGTACTGACTCACAACTCCATCAACAATGCACTAACAGATCTATCTCCTGATTTTTCGCTTCTGTTTTGCCACTTCGAAGGGTGGGAGGTGACACCTTGGGTTGTTTTTTCTAACATGATTTGGAGTATTCCTTCATAAGTTGTTCAGTTTACATTCTTTGGAGAACTTTCTGACCAGGACCTTTGATCACTTATCTTTTGGGGAACAACTTTGGGTTACTTCTAATTTTGAACATTTTTTCCCTTAAACTAGGCTCTGAGATTTCATTGTTGTAGGGAATTGCTAATGCAGAAATTCCCCCACCAATTTAGATTCTACCTTTTTTGTTACTAATAACCTCACAATGCTTACGAAAACACTCTTACTATTAAGAGATTTGCCAAACTGATTGGGGCAGTTCTACTTGACAAGATGTATTTTTCTTGTCAATCCCTGTTTAAAGGTTTGCCTTTAGGCGCTAAACAAAACAAGAAGTCCTTTTGATCACCCTTTACTTACTTGAAGACAGATATCCCTATACTTCTTTATCCTACACCAAGTCATCCCCAAATTAAAAAGACCCTACTCTTTGCCTGATCCTTGCAGGGCATAGTTTACAATGCTCTAACTTTCCTGGTTTCCCTTTCTGGATGTTTGTCAATGTCATTCCTTAAATATGTCGAACAAAACTGAATAGTCCAGATGTGATCGATTAGGAAGAGTAAAGGCAGCCAATGCTCTCCTTAACTTCAGATTCACTGTAAGCTTACAGTCTTTACAGTAAAAACTAGTTTCTAACAATGCCTCCCTAATCCTACACTTTATGCAGTTGAATGAGTCCAAATACTCAACTTAAATTTTGTCAATGCAATCTAACCAACATTTATCAAGTGCCTAGTATGTCCAAAGTACTGTGTGAATAGCAGAGACAAAATTAAAACCTCCCTTGGCCTTAAAGTGCTTACATTTTCCGGAGGGAACACAATATGTAAATAAATAATTTGAAGATGATAGGGAACTAGAACAGCTTCCCTATGGTACATGAGCTATAACCATCCAACTAGGAGGATGCTGGGAGGACACAGGCAATGTGATGAGGGCCTAAAGTACTGTGGTGCCTATGTGAATGCAGAAGAGGGTTAGGTGTGAGAGACATCGAAGATAATTCCCAAATTGTGAACTTGGATGACTAAGGAACTAGGTGAAGGAAAGGGGACATAATGGCTAAGATCAAGAAATGCTGCATCGGAAATGCCTTGCAGACATTCCATTGGAGGTTTGATGAAAGATGGAGATCAGGAGGCTGTTTCTGATCTGGGAGTCACCTTCACAGGGATGATAACTGAACCAATGGAGGATGAGATCATCAAGAAGAGGGCAGGGACAGAACCCCAAAGGACACCCGAAATTTGAGGTCAGATTAATGATATGACAGAGAAGACTGAAAAGGGATCAGACAGATACATGACCAGAAGACAGCATCACAAAAACCAGACAGGAAAGCAGGCAGAAGGGGCTGGCTAATCACCAACATCAAATTTTGCAAAGGTCAAGGAGATGAGTACTAGGCCCAAAGACAGAGAAACTGTGTGGGACTTTGGAGTTTCTCTCCATCTCACTGGATTCACCACATCATTCTAATCTGGTGAGGCCTTTTGTGATTCTGATTTTCTCATTTAACATATTAGCTATTTCTTGATTTGCAACTCTGACAAATGTAAGAAAATAAAGCAATGGATTCTTTGAAGTCATTGATAAAAATGTTGCTAAGAATAGGGCTAAGGACACTCCTGGGTTACTCCATTAATAAAGTACTGCCACCCTCTGAACAAGTTAGTAGGAATTAATGATCCCTTAATTACTTCCCTTTAGGTATAATCACTCAACCAGTCAAATCCACCTGTCATTTACAAACCAACTCTCTCCAAAAGATCAAGACTCATAGATTTAGAGCTGACAGAGGGACCTCCTCAGAGGCTACGAACAAAGAATTAGAGCCGAAAGAGCATCTTCTTCAGAGGTAATCAAGGTCGCAACACCCACATGAGGATATGTAGTCTGAACGCAGATCCAAGCACACTACTGACTCTCTTTTTTGTTTCTTTGTCTTTGTGGTTCCTCCCATTGGTGCTAATTCTTCTTTACAACATGACTAATGTGAAAATGTTTAATATGAATGCATATGTAAAGCCTATATCAGACTGCACACTGTCTTGGGTGGGAGGAGGAGTGGAAGGGGGAGAAAATTTAGAACTCAAAATCTTATGGAAGTGAATGTTGAAAACTAAAAATAATTAAATAAAAATTTAAAAAACCACATGAGGAAACTTAGACAAAGAGAGATTAAGTGACTTGCTCAGGGTGGTCACGTAGATAGTAAGGTTCTGAAGTGAAATTTAAACCCAGGTCTTCCTGATTCCAAATCCAGACCTACCATGTCATACTGTAATCTTGTTCAGATAAATACTATGGAAGATTTGCAAAAGTTTTGCTGATATTCCAATATATTATAGTTATTAAGGTATTTCAGTGGATCTGGAATAATAGGATCTAAGATGTGAAACCCAGTTCTACTGCTTAGGATTTGTGTAATCATTTTGCAGTTTGAGAGGTCAGAACTGGATGACCTCTAAGGCCCCCTGGTCTACGAACCTTTGAATCCCAATATCATAACCTTGTCAAGAAAGGAAATGAGGACAGACTGATAAGACTTGTTCTTAGAACACCTCTAAGGTCCCTGCCATCTCTGAAACTCTGGTTCTAATACTTTTTTTTTAGTACAGAATTAATAAAATAATTACCTTCAGGATGTTCGGGAAGGGTCAATGTCAACCAGCTCATGTCCACACCAAATTGGCTAACAACACTGGAGTTTCTACTCCCAAAACCATTGTAAGGAATTGTGCCAATCACCAATGGGAGCTCTAGCATCAATTTCTTAGCACCAGGAATGTGAATATATACCTACATGCCAGAAATCCAAAACAAAAATGCACAAAGAGATCAGAAATGATGATCAATATCAAGAGAGATTTATCATTCACAAAACAATTTTTAAAAAAGATTATAAAATGTGAGGTCAAAGTTACAGAACCCCAAATTTTCAGGACGTGCTGCATAACAAAGAAGCATGGCAGATATAATGTTAGAAAGTCTTAAGGTGTGTTTTAATTTTGTTATGGATTTTATGGCAATATAAAATTATCAACTGCAATGCATTAGTTTTCTACATGTCTATTTAGTACCTCCCTCATCCTTCAACTATGCCTGTAATTCAAAATCTACGAACACCTAATAGTAAAATTAGTACCTGTACACTTTATAATTTGCTGTAAAATTGGAAAAAAAGTAAGCTTTCTTTTACACAGATACTAATTTCAGAACAAATTTACATTAATATAACCCTATATATTACTCTATGTATGTACTTTAATTCTCATTTACAATTATACTCACAGCTAAGGAATAATCTACTCTGATAATACAGCAATCAAGGATGGATGGTATAACAGGTGGAATTTTCAAAGTCTTGCCATTCCATGTATCTGTGCTTCCAGAAGCAATATGGTTTCCTCGAACATTGGCAACCATTTGACGAAAAGTCTTGGTCTTTCCACTGGCCAAATAAGTCTGTGTTTGGAAAATGGCAGCTTTGGGAACAATCAGACGAGATGAACAATTTTCAATTTCTGCATAGATTGGTATGGCTTCACCTAATGAAAAGAAATAATAAAATGCAAATATTGATATAACTATGGTTTCACAAAAATGCCCCAGCATAATACTGCGATAAGTACTTATCAGTTTATTATCAATAATGAATTTGAATTAAACTCTTGAATCCAATGTTTAATAATATTCAGTATCACCTTCTAGAAATTAAGAAGATAAGGTAGTAAACTAAAATTGTAAATCTGAGACAGCTGGAAGCTCACTGTTCTGATTTTAGAGCTTATTGTGTAGTTATAATGTAGTCTAATTATCAAAGTCTTAACTTGCATACAAATACAGGATTCAGGTCTATCACTAATGTATTATAAAACATCACCAATGTATTCAAAAGTGTCTAAGAAATAATTGTCAAAAGAGTCTTTGTCCTAAGGTATTTCAAATAAAAGGAAGAAGCAGAAAGACCTTTTATACCATAGAAAGAAAAAAAACTGAAGTGCCACCAGACAAAGGAAAAAGAAGGGGTGCCTTCCAATTGTTGTCTTTGTTTTAGAGAGTCCAAGACAGCATACACATGGACCAACATATTCGCAATATATGCGCATAGAGTTCAATATACTGGTGCAAGATATCATACCAAAAATGTACGAGCAACACAAATAACTGTATTTAAACTTAAATTTGAATTTAACCCAGGCACTGAAATATTTCAATGCATATTTTCTTGGCAATCATTGACATTATGCTCCTGAATAAGCAAGTCTAAGTTTTTGTTTTTAAGCTGCGAGCCCATTCATGCATTTACAACTAAAGATGTCATTAGTAAACTTTCTGCTACAGACATTGAAAGATACGCTAATAGTACTTGATGCCAGCACTTATAAGAACTTATTTCTTCAGTTCCTTAATAATGGGAATTTATTGTCCTAAATTGTTACTCTATTTTTTAAAAATATTTTTAAATTAATTAAAAATACTCATTGGCTTTCTACCTGGACATTTAAAAGATGAAAAAAATCTTACCATTGCAATATCCCTTTCTCTCAATTTTGGCACTCAATGAGACTGGGCCAGAAGTGAAAAACCAACAGCCAACCATTTTCTCATGACTTCTCAATACAGGTGTCTTTAAAATTGCAAATACAAGAATTTTCATTAAAAATAATAGAAGATAGTTTTAGTAAAGAATGCAAAACACTAAAAAGTCAGACATTTATGTCCACCATAATATGGACTAGTAAGCATCAAATGGGACTTAGGACCTGGTTAATATTTTATCATGGGCATAGATAGTGTTGATTCTGTGTTCTTAAAAATTATGCTGGCTGAGCATAAATCCTGGCAATTGCTACCAAGATGGAAAGACCAGTGCTTCAAACACATTTCTGATCTAAGGATTTCACCAGGAGAATGACCACAGCAACCCAGAACACAATACCCGCTACCAGTTGTGAAGAGGCTGCAATCTGCTTTGGTAAAAGGAACACTGAAATCCATTAATTAGATCATGTTTCTTCTGAGGCGTTAGAAAAACAAGTTAATTCAACACAGATTTTCCTTCCGTCTTGTTCCTTCCATACCTTATGCTACAAACTGCTCATGATAATATGAAGTAGCGCAAACACACTCTACTGGATCTTGTTTCTTCTCTTGGAAAATAAGATGAGATTCTAGCCTGTTTCCTCAATTTATTGAGGGTTCAAACTGATATAATGGCAATCATTCTATGGAACCATTTATCCTGCCCAACATAATTTTCAGTGACTATACAATATTTTAAAAGTCTGTTTAGATAATCAGCATATCAACTTAAAGACAATTAGTTTTAAAAAGTTATACTTAAAACATAACCTCAGACTTTGCCAACATGTGAGGAAGACTGATTGTAAGACATAACAATATGTAATCAGGATCTCAGATATGTAGGCATTATCAGTTTTTAACTGAGGAATATAAAAATAGGCTTATCTTTCTTAATTAAAAAAAAATCCCAGATAGTTTAGATATCCACCCTCAATTCGAATTTTAAAAACTGTCTATCAATTGTACAATAACAAATAGCACAGTGAGTTTTCAGGGTCTAAGCACACCACTACATTTTCCGTAATATCAAAAAGCTATGGAACTGAACAGTGCCACCAATTTGCAAAGCTCCTCCAGTTAAGCTATTGGTAAGCCAATGTGATGGAGTGAGAAACTTAAAGGTTGTCACTTTTTTTTTTTAACTGTCTATCAAATGGTTTGTAAAGCAGCAGTTCTTAATCTTTTTTAGGTTTTGGGGATAGCAATCCTTGCCCCGCCCACCTGCCTTTAGCAGTCTAGTGAAATCTAGATCCCTTCTCAGAATGTTTTTAAACATATAAAGGAAACCAAGCATAAAGAAATACAGTTATAAAGCTCTTAGCACAGTGCCTAGAATATTATAAGATCTATCTAGCTATCTGCTTATTTCCCTTCCCTCTTTCCCTCATCCAATTGAAAAAAAATCATGCACCCCAGGTTAAGGATTTTTTCTTGAAACTATTAAATTAAGATTACCATTAAGAGATTATTAAAGTTAATAAAATATACTTCTCACATATAAGAAACCTGTAAAAATGTGTTATACTGAGGTCAGGGGTATGTGGCTTAAAGTAACTGGATTGTCCCACTGCTAGTCTTCTGATTATTTTATGATCCATGTAGACTGCAGTATGGTCAAGGGTCATCAATATCTTTAGTGAAGCATATTATCACACTGATTGATTGGCTTTGCTAATTATCTAGTTCGTGATATATAACTCATACAGTCTTACAACTATCTAAAAATTATTAAAACAAGTTGTATTTACTTTTAGAGTGGTTGCAGAGTCAAATGTTAATTTCTTTTCCTCATCTTTAAAATAGTAGAATCTCTAATATTAGTAGTAAAATAATTCCCAGATACATTATAGTCACATTATGATAGGAAGTTTAAATTATCCAGCATTTTCTATGAAGTAAAAATCATTCATTCATATTTAAATGTAGAGCCATTAGGTCCTACTAGCTATCATGAAAGTACAAGGTATAATTTTATATTATTTTGATAATATGGGTTTAGATAAAAGAATCTAGCTCATTAGTTCCCATCTTGCCTATTCTGTTGTTACTTCTAGTCTGATCTTCCTTATCATTCTACAGTATTTCTAGTGATTATTAGAAGTTCAATGCTTTAATGTGGCCAAATCTGTCATAAGGAAATGATCACTGAAAGGCTCTCGGCAGCAGCTGCGTGCACTTACTTAATGTTAGAAAATGACATGCAGAATGGAAGGATCCCCAGCATAATGGCCAGAGCTTAAATAACAGGCTAAGCATGATTAATGCTCTACCATAATTACTGTTTCTCAACCTACTATTATTGAAGAGCTTAGGACACCACAGCCCTATGAATATAGTTGCTCTGGTAAAAGTAACTACTTTACGCTTGTACATTATTATTATTAAGCTTTATTAATGCATTTCAAGCTTGCATAACTTTTTGGCAAAAGAAATTCTGAACGGCAAGGATATAATCAATACTATTAACACACTTACACAAATTGTAATTTGCCCAACCTAAGATGAGTTACAAAATTATACTCTTTTAAGTAGTCAGAAAGTGACAGGTCATACCATCACCAAATTGGCTAAATCTTAGTTTAAAATATTTTGTGTAGTTATAATTAAAAAAAAATCTTACTAATAAAGCTGGTGTGTTGACATCAATATGACTGATAACCTGGAGTTCTCTTTTTATACTTTGGTCGGGTACCACAGGCCGTTCCAAGATTGCCCTCACAGAGTATTGAATGCTGCCATACTTTCCAGTGAATGATGTTACCAAAGGCCTGAAATAAACATCATACATTAATTTATAATTTTGATAAGAATTAAAAAGTAGTTGCAAGAGTAACATAATTCTAAAGAACCGGTGGGTTATAGAACCAATTACAGACAAAGAAAATTTTTACCAAAGAAAAGGGTCAATAATGAGATAATCTATCAAATTCATGGGATGCAGCTAAAATAGTTCTGAGGAGAAATTCTACACCTCTAAACACTTTCATAAACAAAAGATAAAAGTTACAAATAAATTGTGCATGCAATTCATTTATAAGTTTGTTTTACATGGGACACAGGGATGGAAGTTCTGGGGGATGGGAGAGCAGAGAGAAGGTGCAGGACTGTCTAGACATGCTAGTTCATCTGTACTGGGAAAACTACAGTGTAGAAAACTCTTTCCACTCATGTTCACACACAATAGTCTTAAGAAGATTGACTGGTCACATAGCCAGTATGTAGCAGAAGAACTCCTTGAACCAGGGTTTTCTGGACTCAAAGGTCAATCCTCTGTATACTACATTATGGCAATTTTCTTATCTAAAACAGAACTTCAAAAAAGTTGCTCTGTCAGTATATTTTTACTTCTGATAAACAGTAAACAGAAAATGTTTATCTGATGAATAAACATGTAAATCTAAGAGACAGAAGACTCCTGGTGTCTATAGTCTAATTATTTTGTAAGGATAGAAAAAAATTGAGATAGGTTTCACTTACTCAGATGGGAGCTGAAAGCTGAAGGGAAATACATGTTTTCCAGGTTGTAATAAAATTATGCCTTCACCTATAAAAGATAGATTAGATATTTTAAATAATTCTACTATAAAATCAATTTTTTAATGACACAAACTAGATTTTATTTCCTTTTAAAGTTTCTTTTGCTACTATAGATACCCATAAAAAGTTTATTAACCTGAGAAGGTAAAATTTTTTTCTTTTTGTGGGATGCAAAATACACAGAACAAAAAAAGACACAAGAGGACACAGAGCAGTTGTTACTATCTGTTAAATTTAATATATGAATATGCTTCAAAAAACACAAATTGTACACATATAATTCAATTGCTAATATAGCTTCTTTTCAAACTAAACATTTGTTAAAATTATACTTTGTATTTGAAAATTCAAGATAGGAATGAAAATACTTTTTCATCACTGAATTTTTCCTCAAATGTACAAGAATGTACATGAGACAATTCTGATCGTAAGCCATTAGGTTAATGAAAATAAATTCCTGCTTCTTCTACTCTGGGAATTCTTTGGAAAAGTCAGAGTAAAGAAATATGATGAGTGTTATATGGTAATCTTTCCCAAAAATAGGTTTATAGGAAGTATATGATTTTAAAACCAGAAGCAGCCCTGGAGATCACCTAGTCCAATTCCCTTGTTTGCTAGATGAGGAAACTGAGACCTGGAAGTGTGTTACTCAGTCTCACAGCAATCCACAGTAGAACTCAGCTGACCTTGACTTTCAGGTATATATCCTCTTTAGGATATCATGCTGCCTTCCAACTGGTATATAGGCTATTTTATATAGCATCTATGAATGCTTTAGCTTTAACTTAGTTAACTAAAAGGTAAGAGTTGGTAGTAATAAGGCCATACTCATGTGATAGGTAAAGAAACTTGACCAAAATTTAGATATTTCCTTCTGGTTAGTTACCTTTTTTTTGGTCCATGAATAAGACAGTGAATCTTTTTCATTTTGGGAAACTGTCTCATAAATATATTTTATTTTCCAAAAGGAAGACCATACCAGAAAAAATGAATGGCTTATACAACTTTTCTACCACAAATGTAAAACATTTATCAATATGTATTTTTCAAGGTTTACCATGTGCCAGGTACTATGCTATGTGCTAGAGGCTATAGAGAGCAAAACAGTATTTTCCTTCTAAGAGTTTACATTATAACTGGAAAGAAAATGTGAACACAAAAAGAGATAGAAGTTTGGGAGTGGAGGCATTAGCAGTTATTGGGGACCCCAAAAGTCCTTTTGAAAAAGGTAGTGGCCTAGACATAATCTCAGGAAACCAGATTCCAGGATGCAGAAGTAAAGAAGCACATTTTAGGCATGGAGATGCAAGATGGAAAGTAGTGTGAAGATTAACTGGAATTACAGAGTACCTGAAAGGAAGTATATCATATAATAAGACTGATAAATAGGGTGGGGTCAGGTTGGAAATCACTTCAAATGCTAAAGAAATCTCTATTTCATCTTAGAAGAAGTAAGGAGGAGAGGAACGAGTTACACCTGTGGTTTAGGAAAATCATTTTTGCAGCTATGTGGAGGATGGGATGCAGTGGGAAAAGACTTGAAAAAGGATCCCCCCCTAAATAAAAGCTATTCAATTCAGATGGAGAGGTCATGAGGGCCTGAACTAGAGTAGTAATGGAGTAGAAAGGGGTCATGAGAAATACTGTGCAGGCAGATCAACATGACTTGGTAACTGACTGAATATGCAGGTTAAGAGATAGTAAGGATGACGCTAATGTTGTAAACATGGGTAACTGGAAGTACATATAGTAACAGAAATAGGGAGGTTCAGAAGACAGGGTAGGTTTTGGGGGGCAAGTTCTGTTTGTGTTGAGTTTGAGGTACCTACAGAAAATTCAGTTTGAGATTTCCAAGAAGCAGTAGGTGGAAAATAGGAATAAAACTCAGAAAGAGACTAGGATTGGATATAAAGATGTGGAAGTCAATTTTAAAAGATAATTAAATCCATGAGAACTAATGAGGTCACCAAACAAAACAGAGGGAAAAAAGGGCCCAAAGCAAAGATTTCAGTTTATATGAACAAGTGAATCGGTTATCCATTAATTTCATTCAATTTAACAAGCATTTATAAAATACCTGTTATGTCTCAAGCACTGTGTTCAACACTTAGGTACACAACAAAAAACTAAAGTCCCTGTTCTCAGGGAGCTTAGATTCTTCTGGGAGAAAATAATACAAACATACATACATACATATATATGTATATATATATATATACATATATATATATATATATATATATATATATATATACACACACAAAGTAAATACAAAGTAATTTTTTTGAGGGGCTGGGAACAGCCCTAACTATTGTGGGGATCAGGGAAAGCCTCTAGAAGAAGTGGCACTTGAACAGAGCTTTGATTCAATGAGGTAAAATGTGGCAGGAGGGATGAATGACAATCTACGTGATGGCAAGGGATGGAATGTCATGAACCAGGTACAGGACAGAGGGCAATCTGGCAAATATAAAGCAAAGAAATGTCCAATCAGTCCAGAAAGCTAGGTTGGAGTTAATCATGAAGGGCTTCCAATGCCAAAGAGAGAAGAACTTAGATTTTTATCAAAGATAAAACTGTGCTTTAGGGAGAGCAATTTTACAATTGTTTGGAAAGGGAAGAGAATGAAGGCAGGAAGAACTATTAAAGAGCTATGTGATAATCCAGGTGAAAGGTGATGGGGCCCTAAACTATGGTAAGGGCCAGATATGAGATATCACTGAAGTAGAATCTATAAGGTGTAGGCACCTGACTTAATGGGGGGTGGGGTGGAGATAGGGAGAGAGGGAGAGAGGGAGAGAGAGAGAGAGAGAGAGAGAGAGAGAGAGAGAGAGAGAGAGAGAGAGAGAGAGAGAGAGAGAGAGAGAGAGGAGGGGGAGAGAGAAAGTGAGAGGAGGGGAGGAGAGAGAGGAAGGGAGAGAGAAGGAGGGGAGGAGAGAGAAACGTTCAAGAGGAAGACTGAATTTTCAAAGAGAAATGACTGCAGAAACAGTGGCACTCTCCATAGAAATAACAGGGAAGTTAAGATGGATTGTTCTGTATAATGGGAGTCAGGGGGGAGAAAATGAGGGAGTATAAAGGTGCTGAGTTTTAGGTATGTCCAAGTGGGGATATTTAATAAGCAGTTGGTAAAGCGAGGTGAGAGCTAGATAAAGATGAGGGAGATTTGGGAGTCATCTGCAATAGAGAAGATGGCTGAACCCAACGGAGTTGAGACCACCAAGAGAGGAAAGTATATAGACAAAAGAGGGCTCAGGATAGAATTCTGGGATATTTCTCCATTTAGAAGGCAGGACATAAATGATAATTCTACAAGGAAGGCTAAGAAGGGGTAGGACAAGTTGGAGAACTAAGAGTAGGGTCATGGCTCTTCTTAACCTTCCTTGAAGGATTATCCAATAATCTATGTCGGAAAGGATATGAGATCTCATTTATACTCAAAGTTCCCTCCAGTAATACAGATTTCCACCTATCCATGTCTTCTGATCCCATGACTTTCCTCCATGGATTCCTTAAAAGACACCACAGTGGGTTTCCAACATGTTGGAAGCCTTCTCTTCTCTTGGTATTGTAAAGAGATCAATGGATAGCAGGTTGTCCATCAGGTTTCTATTGTCACTACATAATTGGCTTTTTGTTGTTTATTGATTACTAAGTAGAAAGTGTAATTAAAACAATCCAAAATCTGAATAATTCAAAAGTCAAGCAAACAACTATGACAGACAAGGACTCATGCAAAGAACAGACTATATACTCATATTTGTTGACATGTTAGAGATTACTATTTTAAGACTATAGATATTCAAGAAATATAAGCACACAATTCTCTGAATATTATGCAATTAAAAAGCATCTTTCAATGTAAAAGGTATTTTTACGCGTAGAGAAGTAAATTCATCAAGGTGACAAAGTCTCAGAGTACCAAAACAGAAATCTTGAATCACAACCTATTGAGCTATATTGCATAAAATATCTATTTAATTTTAATGATACCTCTACATTGAAAACTGAAATTGCTATATACATTTTGAAACAAGACTTCACTATTTAAAAAAAACAAAACTAGGAAAAACAAAATATAAAATGGTTGCAATAATTTTAATGAAACTACTTTGTATTCAGTTGTTTATAGTTTAACATCTTCAACAATCAATTTGTGAATTGTGCTCACTGCTTAACTAATTAAAGCCTTCTGCCTTGATCAAAAACATTTACACAGAGATGTTTGCTAAGCAGCACACAAATGTTTGCCATGCCTGACTCCCTAGTATGAAATATGACAGTGAATAAAATTATATTTGCATTTCTCTGAGGTTAAATAAAGCTGAAGCTCTGCCTTCAACAACATGAGGCTAGTGGTTTGCTTTTATTTAATTTTGCATCTCCATTGTTTCACCCATAACAGAGGCTTCACACATATTTGTTCAATCAAACAACACTCCCGTCAGAGCTTTCTTTCCCTAGAAATTAAGCAGCTAAAAGTTTTGATCTTATTATCTCAACCTGTAATTTGCTGCATAAATAACTTTAAAGTACTTTATCAAAAGGCAGAAATAGGACCAGAAAGCAGCAAGTTTCTTTTTGATAAGGAAAAAAGCTCCAACAATTATTAATAGTCCAAAAATGGAATCAACTCCCTTAGGAAGCTGAGTTCTCCATCTTGAGATATCTTGAAGAAGCTATGCAATCAGTTGTAGAGAATGAAAAAGATGAAATGCATATTTGGGTAGAGTTTTAACTAGATGATCTCTGAGCTATCTTTTCAGCTCTAAGAACACTATGGTACCCACATACTGAGATTATGAATCCAAAGTAGTAGCATTAATAATCATTGGTCACATTGACATAGCTTTAAAGTTCAAATAAATTTTCAGATAAACCAAAATTCACATTTTAATATGCCCTGATTATAAAAATTATATTTTAAAACACATCCAATATAATTTTAAGACATTATATGCAATAAACACCATCACGATTTGAGTCCATAGACCTAAGAAATGAGAGTCTTCAAGGGCCAGCAATCCTGACTCTGGTAGATACTACCTGTGTTTTAATAGGTAAAAATACTTCATTGCTCCTGGTATCAGTTTCTTTTTATTTAAAAGATGATGACATCTCATTGACCAATGAGCTTTAAATCTATGATTCTCACTCTTTTTAGTAAAGTTATTTGTCCAAACAGGGTTAGAGTCAAGGCTTTCATCCTTTCAGTTCAATGCCTTTTCATCTTCATCGCAAATACCTTTACTAATATTTTCTGATCTCTGTTAGCTCCAACCTGTTTATCACTCATTTCTGTGTCCTTCTAATCTTACTTAAACTTTGTCAACAACTTTCCTTCTGAACCTCAATACCCCAGGTGCTTGTTCCATCCCAATGACCTACCTAACCCCCCTTTCACAACACTGTCTCTTCAAGTACACGCTCATTAACCATCCCCTCCAAAACCTCAGCCCTTTCTCATTCCAAACCTTTCTCTTTCCTCTTTGCTACAAAGTAACCTTCCCATCTGCTCCCCCTGCTTATCTTACTACTAGTATTGTTTTCTGGAGTCAAAGGGATTAAGTCTGATCACTCTAGAGTTGGAAAGCCTTAAAGTACTTGAAGAATGCTTCCCAAATCTCCTTTCCTCCTGGCTAACCAGCTTTGGCTCTTTTATCTGGCTGGTCACGACCCATGAATGACTAAGGCGAAGCTAAGTCGCCCTTTCTGGTCCCTAGCCCTCTACCCTTCCAGTTCTCACTTCCTGGAACACTCCTGCCTCGTCGGAGATTCTTTCCACGGGCTCCCAGTCAAACTAGTGATACCCTCTACTTCGGTTCTCCAGGACATCCCCATCCACACCCCACATCCCCTTTCCCCAGTTCTCCTTCCCTCCCCCATTCCAGCTCAGCTCCTCCTTCTACCTTCCCGCAAGAGCTCTGCTTCTCTCCTGTAGGGACCCCCACCCCGAAAGCTCCCCCTTCTCGGCCGCCCCCGCCAGCTTGGCCTGCCTCCCTTCTCCCTCCCCCCGCCCCCCAGCTTGGCCTGCCTCCCTTCTCCCTTCCCCCCGCCCCCCAGCTTGGCCTGCCTCCCTCCCTTCCCCCCCGCCCCCCAGCTTGGCCTGCCTCCCTCCCTTCCCCCCCGCCCCCCAGCTTGGCCTGACGCCCTCCCTTCCCCCCAGCTCTGTCTCCTTCCCTTGGGCCATCCTCTCCCCCTCTCCCCCCATCCTCCTCCCGGGGCAGCTCGGCCTCCCTCCCCGGCTCGCTGTGCCCCGCCCCCCCAGCTCCGCTTCTCTTCCTTTTAACATCCCTCCGACCCCACCCCATCCCCAGCTCTACCTCGCTCCATCGCTAGCCGCCCCCCGCCGGTCACCCCTCCGGGCCCCCACCCCACTTTCTCCATAGCTGCCCCACCCCGCCCCGCCCCCCTCGGCCCCTCTCACCTGCAGCGGGCTCCCGGAGGCTCTGGCGGATGTTCAGGTACTCTACCTCCGCCACCGGGTACCCCGAGGCGTCGAGCCCGTGGTGTCCGCGGTTCCGGCTCCAGCTGGCCCGGGCCCGGCCCTGGGCCTCCAGACGGAGCGCTCGGAGCGACAGCCGCTCAGTGGTCTCCAGCAGCACATGGCCAGCCACGGTCTCACCGCTCGAGTAGCTGCTCTTCTGCTCGTCCTCGAACACGAGTCCCAGGCTCTTGACGCGGCCCTCGGCCCGCGGCCCCGCCGCGGCAGCCGTGCCCGAGGTGGCTTCGGCCCCCATTTCCTCTCCCCCTCCCAGGCCACCTGCTCTCCGGCCGCCGCCCCGCGACAGCGCAGATTCGATGCTCCTTTCACAAGACCGCAGTTAGGGTCGGGGTGCTGGGGACCAGAACCACCCGCGAGGGAGCCCGACTTCCCCGCTGGGCCGCCGGGGTCACTGGCTGGTCGCTGGATGACTCCCCAGCGCACTGGGGTGACTGTCGCTTTAACAAACTCCCTCGAACCCCAGCTGAGACCTGGAAGGTGCAGAAAGAGCCAGCCCACGCGCTCTCGTAATTGGCTGGCTGAGAGGCCCACCTCTCCTTGATTGGCGCCAGGCCTCTACTGAGTCATTGCTTTGTCACCGCCCCTCCCTGCGTGATGAGGAGCGGGCAGAGCGTGATCGGAAAGGCCAGGCCAATGGGAAGTCGCGGGGGGCCGCGGGGGCGCACGTGCTTAGACATCTGATTGGACGAGGGAAGGCACCGGCACGGAAAAGGACCAATGGTAGGATGGTGCGCCCATGTGGACAGGCTTTGGGGAAACAACATTGTAAGGATGTGGAGCGAGTGAAAAGTCCTTACCTCTGACTGTGTCACGAGTCTCCATGGCAACTCCAGGGGGCTGGGCGTCAAGAAGTACCGCAAAGAGGAGATCCCGCAAGAGCTGAAAGAGACGCTGGGCATCAGCCTAAGCCTCTGGCTTATACACAGACTGTGGGGCTCCAGCTTGGATTGCCGTCCAAAAAACCCCTGGAGACAGAGCTGGTGAGCTGGAGAAAGGGCGCCCATGTTTCTTTACAATGTTGCATTTGGGCTGGGTTAATGAGAACTTGGAAAATAAGACACCTTAGAAATGCCCATTCCTAGCCTAAATCTGACTGAATCCCCAAAGACCCTGTGGCCCTTCTTTCTCTTTGTCTAGTCCAGGCTTCACCTCTCAGTCATGGTTTTCTTAAAGTGACAGAGTGGAAACATCTTTGAAATCCACCTCTAGAAGACAGGTAAAGGTAGCACCGCACCTGGAGTCAGCAGGACCTGAGTTCCAGTGTGACCTCAGACGCCAGTTAACCTTGGGCAAGTCACTTAACCTCTGCTTACCTCAGTTTTCTATGAAACAGAATAATAGTAGTACATTGAGACTCAAATGGTAGGGTATTTGTAAATCACTATATGGTCCTTTTAAAATAATGCCATAATACGTAATTCAATTAACCTTTCTAGACCTTAGTTTCCATATCTTATGGAAGGTAGTACAGTGGAAAGAACCTTGGATATGAAGTCAGAGGACTTAGATTCACAATCCTGACTTTAATGTCTAAGATCATTGAATCAGCCCCAGAGCTGGAAGAGATCTCAGACACTATATAGTCCAAACTTATTTTATGAATGAAACCCATAGAATTCAGAAAGTTGAAGTAAGTAGAGAGCAGAGTGGTAGAGGGTATTATATAGAATGACTGACCTGGAGTTAAGAAAAAGCTGAGTTCAAATCCAGCTTCATACACTCACCAGCTATGTGAGCCTGGGCAAATCATTTAACCTCTGTATGCTTGTTTCCTCATTTGTAAAATGGGGATAATAATAGCACCTACCTCACAAGGTTATTGTGAGAATAAAATGAGCTAATAATTGTAAGGCACTTAGCACTTGTAAATACTACATAAATGTTAGGCATTGATATTAAAATTCTTTACAAACAATTCTCTATGAATGCTAGCTATTTTTGCCCAAGACCACAGAAATAGCAAATGTTCAGAGTCGGCATCTGAATACAGAGGTTCTAACTGCAGACCAGTGATAATTTCACACTTTACACTCTTTGTTACCTGTGTGATTTTGGGCAAGTTACTCTTCAGTTTCCTGGCCTTCAATTTTGTCTTCTGTAAAACGAAGATGTTGGACTCAATAATCCCTCCCATTTCTGAATCTTTGGTTTATTCATTCCTATTCTGAAAAAAAAAATGGAGATTATAAGTTTGTTACCACTCTCAGGGTAATAATGAGGAAAACACTTTCTAACTAGAAAGCATAAATAAAATCAAAATAGGTTCTAAATCTAGGTCATCTAACCCATCCCCCTTCCTAATTCTGGAGTCCTTTCCATGACACAGCAAATGCTTATCCCTAGTGGACATGTTCCTTCCTTCTCCTCAGTCTCCTAGTGCATAGTCTGCCCATTACTCCTAGCTCTGTCCCGAGCAAGACAAGTCATGCTCTTACCATCCATTGGACACTGAACCAATTTAATAAACATTTCATTTTTGAATAAAAGTAAGGAAGTAAAAAAATATAGGACATTAACTATATTCCATTTTATTTGAATTCAACTGATATCTAGAGTCCTAGAACCATAGTTTTAAAAGAACATAACAGTTCTTATTTGAAGATTGTACCTTAAAATACTATAGAAATTTGAGTTATTAGTATTCCTCCCTTACCCCAAACCATTTGCCAGCCTCAACCACCATAGTCTATAATAAATTCCATTTGCCTAAATAGCATCTATTTCCCACACATTGAAATCTCATCTGTAATTGTCAGCTTCAATTAACATTTTCCACACTTTTATCCTCAACTCACTCCCTGCAGAACTGATATTCTTTTGTGTCATTTCCAAATTGTATCTGTTAATCACCACACTCTATAGTTACAACAATATCAGATGATTCTTTTAATGGAATTCCAAGTTGATGACCTGTCATCATGGATTGACACAATCAAACAATTCCAGGTGAAGGTCTTCTCATCCTATTCTAATTAAAGGAAGGTCTTTTATTATGTTTTCCAAATGAAAACACTTATTACATACATATTACCCATTTGTTACCTCTCCAATGAGACTTCACATGGACACTATGTATCAACACCTAAATACCTATTATCCTATAATACTCAATGTTAATGTCACACTTTGCTTCCGTGTAACTCTATATTATATTCTAATAGTTCTATACTTATACAACTTGAATATTCAAAATAATTTGCTAAGAAGGGTCTACTTTGAACTACCAGCAGTGTTAGCTACACAAAAGAAATAGAGGATTACCTAAAAAATGTGGAATACCCCAACTATCAGAAGACCAAATCAAGGTCTTAAACAATAAATTTTCAGGAAAAGGAGAAAACCACCAAAAAAATAACTTGTGGTTCCGTGATTCACAGGAGAATTCTAACAAACTTTTAAAGAACAATCAATATCAATACTACACAAATTATTCTCAAAAATGAGAAAGCACCCCTTTAAACACCTTTTATGAGATCAATATAGTCCTAATAACTAAATCAGGAAAAGAAGTACCATATGCCAATATCATTAATAAAATTAATGAATTCAAAAATTTTAAATAAAATTCTATCAAACAGACTATGGCTATTTATCTAAGAAACCATTTATTATGACTAAGACATATATACCAAGTATGCAAGGATGCTTCAGCATTAGGAAAACAATCATCATAATAAATTGTATTTAGAACAAAAATATTCCAAACTAAATGATTGTTTTACTAAATGTAGAAAAAGCCTTTGACAAAAGAGAATACTCATGCTAAAAAAAAAAATCTACAAAATATATTATCTAACATTAAAAGAGGAGGGAATGGGAGTAGATAAGCATTTAAATAGAGCTTAATATGTTCTAGGCACTGTGCTAAGCACTTTTTTTTTTTTTTTACAAATATCATCTTATTTGATCCTGACAAAAACCTTGCAAGGTAGATGATATAAACAAAGGTTAAGTGATTTACCCAGGATCACAGCTAGTAAGTATATGATACCAGATTTGAACTCAAGTCTTCCCTACTCTAGGCCTAAAGTTCTAAAAGCAATGAAAATACACTAGAAGCTTTTTCAGTAAAAACAAGCATGAAGCAAAGATGCTTGGTATTATTAAATATAATTCTAGAAAGAGCAATAAGACAAGGAAAAAGAATTTAAATGTATAACAACAATCAAGAAGATAAAAACTGTCTATATCTGCTTATGACATGATGGTTTACTTATAAAATCCTAGGGGAATAGAAAAAAAATTGAGATAATAGTTGTAATAAAATTACAAGTTATAAAATAAATTCACAAAAAATTCCTAACATTTCTATAAAATCTAAGAGGCAATAATGGAAAAGGAAAGCCCATTCAAAATATATTTGGTGCTTATGTTTGGACCATGACAATATAAATGCCATGAAAAGATAACAGTACCAACATTAATTTACAGTTTTAGTTCTATAATATTCAAACTAACAAAAAAATTTACAGAACTTGATAAAATAATGACAATTTGGAGGAAAGATCTATAATAGCAAGGTAAATAGAGAAAAAAGGAAAGGAATGAAGCAGAGAATAGTACTTCTAGACTTCAGATTATATTATAAAATAGCAGTCATCAAAACCATTTGTTATGTATGCATTAAGAAACAGAGGAAGGAAGAGAAGGGAATAAACAGGTATAGAGTGCCTACTATGTACCACGTACTATGCTAGTAGTTTTACAAGTATCTCTTTTGATCTTCATATCCTGGGAAGTAGATGCTATTATTGTCTCCTTTTTATAGATGAGGAAACTGAGACAGAGATTGTGACAAATCCAGCATCACATGGCCAGAAAGTATCCGAGGCCAAAATTGAACTCATACTTTCCTGACTCCAAGCCCAGCATTTTATCTGCTGCACCATAGAGAAGTAAAACAGTGAAAGAAACTTAACAGGGGATTCAAGAACAAAGAGACTCAGCAATTCAGTGTTCTACTAACTCTCAAACATTAATTACTTTCTATTTGAAAAGAATTGTTGAGAACGCTAGAAAGCAGGCTTAGTTAGGCTTAGACTAACAACTTGCACCATATTCTACAATAAATTAAAAATGGATATACAACCTGAATTTTAAAGGTCATAAAATAGAAGCATATCGTACACTTTTCACAGTTATGGATAGGAGATAAATTCTAAGCTAAAGGAAGAAAAAAGGCAATTACAAAAGATAAAATAGGGAGGAGCCAAGATGGTGGAATAGAAAGATACACATATGCTTAGCTCTTACCCCACAGCCCATAAAATACCTGTAAAGAAGAACTCTCAACAAATTCTAGAGCAGCAGAAGCCACAGAACAATGGAGTGGAGGAGATTTCTGTTTCAGAGAGACCTGAAAAACCAATGGGAAAAGTCTGTCACGCTCCGGACCCAGAGCAGAGCCCAGCCCTGTCTTGGCCATGCAGCACTGAGAGGAGCAGATCCTAGCAGGCTTCAGGGACAGAATCTCCAGCAGCAGCTCAGATCCCTCAACCCACAGGCGCCAAATATCATTGAGGGGGTCTTTTTGGCTGGCTGAGAGGGGAGCAGGGTGTCCTCATAACTCAGGTCTCCTCAGGAGGCAGCAGTAGAGGCAGCAGCAGACGGGGCTCCCAAAGCAGGCAGTAGCCTGCATCCATAGTTGAAGGTCTCCTTGTAAACCCCCTGAGGGAACTGAGCCCAGTGTGGTGGCCCTGCCCCAACCTGAGCAGCTGAACTTAATCTCATACTGAATAGCAGCCTCGCTCCCACTAAAAGCCCAGGAGGCTAGGGAGTAGCTCATTTGAATCTCAGCCCCCAAGTGCTGTCTGGGTGTAACTGGAGGCGGGGTGGTTGTGGAGAGGAAACTCAGAAGTCAAGTAACTGGCTGGGAAAATGCCCAAAAAGGGGAAAAAAAACAAGACCATAGAAGGTTGCTTTCTTGGGGAACAGGTGTCTCTCCCCATCCTTTCAGATGAGAAAAAACAAGGCATACTGTCAGAAGAAGTCAAGGCCTCTTCCTCCAAATGGAACTTAAAATGGGCTCAGGCAATAGAAGACCTTAAAAAACAAGTTAGCAGCTTACTAAAGGAGAACCAAAAAAATGCTAAGGAAAATAACAGTTTTAAAAAGAGGCTAACTCAATTGGAAAAAGAGGTCCAAAAAACCAATGAGGAGAAGGAGGTTTTAAAAAGCAGAATTAGCCAAATGGAGGAAAAGGTTCAAAAGCTCACTGAACAAAATAATTCATTGAACAGAGAATTGAGTTCAGGGAAATGAATGACTATGAGTTAAACCAAGAAGTTAGTAAACAAAACCAAAAATTTGAAAAAATAGAAGATAATGTGAAACAACTCATTGGAAAAACAACTGACCTGGAAAATAGATCCAGGAGAAATAATTTAAAAATTATTGGACTACCTGAAAGCCATGATCAAAAAAAGAGCCTAGACATTGTCTTCCATGAAATTATCAAGGAAAACTGCCCTGATGTTCTAGAATTACAGGGCAAAATGGATATTGAAAGAATTCATCAATCACCTCCTGAAAAAAACCCGAACAGAGAAACTTCTAGGAATATTGTGGCCAAATTTCAGAGTTCCCAGATCAAGGAGAAAATACTGCAAGCAGCTAGAAAGAAACAATTTGAGTACTGTGGAAATACAATCAGCATAACACAGGATCTGGCAGCTTCAACATTAAGGGATCGAAGGGCTTGGAGTAGGATATTTCAGAAGTCAAAGGAACTGGGACTGAAGCCAAGAATCACCTACCTAGCAAATCTGAATATAATACTTCAAGGGAAAAAATGGTCATTCACTGATATAGTCGAATTTCAAGATTTCATGTTGAGGAAAAGACCAGATCTGTATTTAAAAATTTGACTTCCCAAGACAAGAATCAAGAGAAGCATGAAAAGGTAAACAGCAAAAAAAAATCATAAAAGACTCTCTAAAGCTGAACTATTTACATTACTACATGGAAAGAAAATATTTTTAACTCGAATCTTTTCTCAGTATTTGGGTAGTTGGAGAGATTATACACATACACACAAACACACACACACACACACACACACACATAGATAGAGAGTACAGGGTGTGTTATATCAGAAGAGATGATATCCATACACACACACACACAAATAAAATAAAATAAAAATTAAGGGGTGAAGGAGGAAAATTCCGGGAAGAGAAAGGGAGTAATGGAATGGGGCAGGCTATAACTCATAAAAGAGATAAGAAAAATCTTATTCAATGGAGGAGATAAGGGAGGGGAGAGGGGGAAAAATAAAGCTACTTTCCCAACGTGTGGCTGAAGGAGGGAATATATGAAAATTTATATACACCACAGGAAAGTAGGAGGGGAGGTGACAAGTGGAGCGAGGGGAATGTTAGAAGGGAGGGCAAATGGGAGAAGGGAGTCACTAGAAATAAACACTTTCAAGAAGGTACAAGGTCAGTTGTCGGGGGGAAAAACAAGGGGGGATAGGGTAGGTCAGAGGGCAATATAATTAGTATTACATAACATGATTACTATGGAAGTCTTTTGCAAAACCACATATATTTAGTCTGTATTGAATTACTTGCCTTCTCAGTAGGGCTGGGGAGGGAGGGAGGGAAGGAGAGAATTTGGAATTCAAAGTATTAGAAACGAATGTTGAGAATTTTTATTGCATATAATAGGGAAATAAGAACTACAGGGATAGAGGTATGGAAATTTATCTTGCACTGCAAGAAAAGAAAGAAGATGGGGATAGGAGAGGGGTGGGGTGTAATGGAGGGGAGGGCATATTGAGGGAAGGAGTAATCAGAATGCAAGGTATTAGGAAACGGAGGGAGGGGAGTGATGGGGAGAAAAATTGGTCATGTTACAAAGTGAGGTAAAAGCAATTAGTATTAAAACAATAGACTGAATTAATCACTGAGAATAAATCAATGACATCTTTAGTTTGGAGAAAAGAATTTCTGTCTAAATTTCCTAGAGGAAGATAACCTTGGGTAAAATTTGGCATTGATGGAAAAGTCAAGGTTTTAATGGTAAATTTGATTGTATGATTGCCATTTAATCAGGAACTCGAATATGTATAGAAAGGCATGTAAGTCACTTAAGACTTGCCTCAAAAGATGTTCCTTAGCCAAAGTGAAACTATAATCATATTTGACACCTGGTTATTGGAACTTGCCATTTTTAGATGCTATGGGACTATTAAGTCACTGTTCTTCTGAGTCTAACTCCAGGTATGGGTAGCAAGAAAGGCGATCTGAGCCTTCAATACATGATGCCAGTAAGCTGATGAGATGCTGGTATGAACTGCATAGATGATCTCAAGGGAAGAGTGGGAGAGCAGCTGTTCAGCATGGGCTGAGGTGGGAGTCTCCTGACTCAGTTTCCCCACTGACACCTGGCAGAGTTTAAGCCTGACTAAATGCAAGTGGACAATCTAATCCTGCCTGGGGTTGACATGAAGTTGGGGAGATATTGTATCCCTGCAATGTCCCAACTCTTGGTGTCAATTTCCTATAGTCAAAAGGTTTGTAAGCTTAATACCAGATCTGTTCAATTATAGATTATGGGTAGGGGAACATCCGAGGCTGTCTAAAATTAAGCTATTAGATGTAGGACTTTAGACCAACAACAATATGTTAGGGTCCTTTAATTCTTAGTAATACTGTGGAGACAATTAGGTCAAGAGCTTGTGAAGTTAGCAACATAAAAATTATTTGTGTCTCAGTTGGTTAACGTTTAAAAAAAAAATTCCTTTTGTGGTTCATATTGTAAATGCTTTAAAAAGAAGTATCACCTGACTAGAAGTTGGAATTGCTTTATCTGTTATAAACTATGTTAAAAATAAATAATAAAAATAAATACATAAACAAATAAAAGATAAAATAGAAAAATTTTTACACGTAAATTGAGAAAACTTTTGCCCAGACAAAGCTAATGTATCTAAAGTAAGAAGGAAAGTAGGAAAAGGGAAGAAAGGGAAAAAAAAATCTATCAGATGATAATATAATTGTGTATACATATGTATTTTATATGTGTGTATATTCCATGTATATAGCTAATAGAAATGTATGAGACCAAAACCTATGCCCCAATAAAAAAGTGGTCAACAGATATGAACAAATAGTTCTCAAAAGAACTGCACTTAACAGTTATGTGAAAGAATGCTCTGTATCATTAATTATAAGAGAAATACCAATCAATAAAACACTAGGGTTATACCTCACACTCGGCAAACTGGCAAGGATGATAAATCATGGGAAGAATCAATGTTGGAAGGTTTGTGGAAAGGTGGGAGCACCAATGCTTATTTTCAGGGACAGGTGAACTGATACCATCATTGTTGAAAGCAATTTGGAATTGTGCAAATAAAGGAGCTAAAATGTCCATACTTTTATCATAGAGATTCCAGTACTAAGCACATACCCCAAGGAGGATAGTGACAAAAAGTAAGTCCCATATATGCCAAAATAATTATTGTAGTACTTTTCGTGGTAAAAAAGACCTGGAAACAAAGTAGATGCCTATTTGTTGAGCACATCTAAATAAGTGTGGCACATGAATGTAATGGAATATTATTAAATTGTAAGAAATTATAAATATGATGAATTAGTATCTTATTAACAAGAAGGATGGACTTATGTAAACTGACACAAAATGAAGAAAGCTGACCCAAGAAAACAATATACACAATAACTATGTCAACGTAAATGAAAAGAACAGTCCCCAAACAGTTGAAAATGTATGTTGCAGAATTACAAAGAACAAGATTGTCCCAAAGAAGAGATATAAGAAGATATTTCCCACATTCCTTTGCAGAAGAGCCTCCTAATTAACCTCCTTGCCTCACTTGTCTCACTACTATATTCCATCCAACACACTGCTAACAAAGAGATTTCCTATGAGTAGAGTTCTGACCATGTATCTTCTCTACTCAGTCAACTTTATCAGCTTCTATTATCTATAGAAAAAAATATACTTTTTAAAAGAAAATTTTGTTAGTGTTTAAATCCCCTGTCCAATCTGGCCCCAACGTATTTTTTTTTCAGTTTAATCATAACTTTCCTTCTCACTCTCCTTGATCCAGCCAAAGTAGACTTTTTTCTCTGTTCATCACACATGACACATTTCTGGACTGTATTTCCTAATTACCTGTGCCTCCTAGAATCCCTTTCTTTAAGATGCAACTCAAGCATCATTTGTATGAAGCCTTTCCTGGTCCCCCAACTAAAAAATACCCTCCATCCAAAAATACCTTGAATGTATTCATTTAGTTTTTAATTGTGCTATATATATTAACATATATATGCTTGTTATATGCCCCATTAAAATATAGTATTCTTATCAGTAAAAATTGTTTGATTCTTTGAACTTATGTCCCTAGCATCTAACATGGTACCTAGCACATAGTGAGTGTTTAACAAATACTGATTAATTGCTGTTCTTCTTCACTAAATTTTCAAGTTTCCTTTTTGGACACTTATTTTAGGCTTGTTAACTTTTTTGTAGCATTTGAGTGGTATACTCAGTTCATTAATCCTCTTTTCCTTCTGTTTTGTTAATGTATGGTTTAAAAGATATGATTTTTTTTCCTCTCAGGATTGCTTTGGCAGCATTCTAGAAATTTTGGAATGTCATCTCATCTTCATTATTCTCTTTCACATATTTTTAAATTGTTTTTATGGCAAAGTTGGATTATGGATCAGATGATATATATGATTTGGAACAGATCATATAGAATATGGTAGGAAGTCTCCAGTAAAGTGCTTCAGGAATATGTAGTTGACCCTGTGATATTTAACATTTTATCAACTAAAGGCATAGGTGGCATTCTTATCAAATTTTCCAGTGACCCTCAAATTGGCTAACACATTGATTGAAAGTGTTAGTATCCAAAAAACTTTTGAGAGGCTAGTATTAGGCTGAATCTAATAAAATGAAGTTCAGTAGAGATAAATGCAAAATCTCATACCGGGGTGCAACAAGTCAACTCCACAAATCTAATATAGAGGAGGCCAATATAGACAGCATTTATTTGGAAAGGATTCCAAACTTAATATGTCAGCAGAGTTATGTGGTAGTCAAAAAAACTAATTCTATCTTTGATTACATCCGAATACATCCGGATTGCATCCGAATATTGACTACCAGGATCAGGGAAGTGATCATCCTACTATATTCTGCCGTTGACAGATCTCATCAAGTATAGTGTTCACTTCTATGCACTGTGGTTTCCGAAGGATACTGATAAGCTGGAAAGTGCCCAGGGGAGGATAGCCATGATAGTAAAAGGTCTTCAGTCCATGACATATGAAAATTAGTTGAAGGAACTGGGCATTGTTTAGCTTGAAGAAAAGAGGACTTGGGGTGAGCACATGATAACTGTATGCAAATATATGAAGGTATATCATTCTGTTTGGCCTCATAAGGCAGAACTAGGAACAATGAGTGGAAATTTCAGAGAGACAAATTTAAGCTTAATGTCGGGAAAAAACCTCTGAACAATTAGAACTCTTCATAAATAGAATGAGTTGCCTTGAGAAGTGGTAACTTCCCTCTCCTATGAAGTATAGGCTGGACAACCATTTATCTCTTATGCTGTAGTGAGAATTCCTTTGGTTGGACTATATAACCACTAAGGTCCTTTCCAGATAAATTCTGTGATCCTGTGATTATTCAGGATGCCTTTGTATTTATCTATTTTTTTAACCTGTGTTTCCTGTCATAATTACTTTTTAAAATTGCTTTAGGTTCTGTAAAGAATGTGTGTAATATTTCTCCCTCTTTAACTTTTATTTATCATTTTTCTATTCCCTAGCACACAGTCTCTTTTTGTAAACTTACTATGTGGTCTTCAGATATATACATTGTCTTTAATATTTCTGTTCTGAAGATGCCATAAGACTTTTAAACCTAATTTCTTCACTTTTCTGTTTAGCTCTGTATTTTCCTTTTTACTCATTTGTTAGATTTATGTAACTCTGAGAGAGGAACAGTAAAGTCTTCTACAATTATTGTTATCTATTTCTTTCTGCAATTCAATTTTTTCCTTTATGATGTTATAGCATTTGGAGCATATATACTTAATACTGATGTTATTTTATTTTCTTGGGCACATTTAAGCGTATTGTAAGTTCCGTTTATCTCTCTTGACATTATGATGAAACACACTTTTGCTTTGTCTGATAGCATGATTATAGCTCCTGCTTTTTTGAAGTCACCTAGTGTGCAATAAATTTAGTTTTAGTTTTTTTGTTTTTATTCTTTATATGTCATTTTTTATGTTTCCTCTATATAGCACATTATGAGGTTTCATTTTCTTATCCATTATAATACCCTCTTATTTTTATCAGATAATGTAATCCACTAACATTTTAAACTTATGATTGTTAAGTTTTTATTTTCTTTCATTTATTTCTTTTTCACTGATTTCTGTCTCCTTTCTTCTTTCAAGTCAGATTTTGTGTTATACTAATCCAACTACCCTTAGCACAATTTATAGAACTAGACAACTGATAAATTCATTTGGAGTAACAAAATATCTGGAATCTCATGGGAAACAATTTAAAATACAGTAATGAATGGAGAATAACACCTCCAGATTCTAAATTATACTGTAAGACAATCATTATTGAGATTATATATGACTGCTAGGTGATATGGTAGATAGAGTGCTGGGCCTAAAGTCAGGAAGACTCATTTTCCAGAGTTCAAATCTGGCCTCCAATGCTTACTTGTTGTGTGATCCTGGGCAAGTTACTTAACTGCTTGCCTCAGTTTCCTCATGTGTAAAATGATCTAGAGAAGAAAATGGCAAACCGTTCCAGTATTTCTTCCAAGAAAATCCCAAATAGGGTTATGAAGAGTCAAACACAACTGAAACCACTGGACAACAACAAAAAATATGAAAGTCGATAAAGATGAATCAGACTAGATAAAAATGAATCAGAAAGAACTGAACTTAATAACCAATTGTTGAATAAATCCAAGAACATAAATTACTTGAGGGGAAAACTCCCAATTTGAGATGAATTGTAGGGAAAATTGGAAAGTATTTTGGCATAAATTTGTTTTAGACTTGCACCTGAAGGAAGCAGCTAGGTGGTTTAGTGGATTGAGGGCTGTGCCTAGAAGTCAGGAAGACCTAAGTTCAAATCTGGCCTCAGATCCTTATTAGCTGTGTGACCCTGGACAAGTCTCTTATTCTCTACTTGCCTTAATTCACTGGAGAAGGAAATGACAAACCATTCCAATATCTTTGTCAAAAGACCCCATAGACGATATGGTTAGAAGAGGAGGTTACAACTGAATGACTGAACTATAATCACAGCATCTGAAAATATCCTAGCTTACTGTAATAAACCCAAAATGGCTATATAAACTAAACATTAAAAGTCACTCTAAAAACTTTGGAAAAGATAAAAAAAATACATGATTAAGATACTATATTGTGTGGAGAGGACCAGCACAGACAGCTGGAGGGATCAGCAAAGACCTCAGAGAAATACTGGAGCTGAGCTTTGAAGGAAGCTAGGGATTCTAAGAAACAGATAAGAAGGGAATACTTTCTAGAAATAGGGGAAAGCCTGTGCAAAGGTATCAAGATGAGAAATGGAATTGTATGTATGAAAAATAGTAGGTAGACTAATTTGGCTAAAATGTATTATGAAGGAGGAGAAGTAATATGCAATTAACCTGCAAAGGTAGGCTGGATACAGGTTTTAAAGGGCTTAAAAGGCCAAACACTGGAGTTTGTATTTGATCCCACAGACAACTGAGAACCACCAGAACTTACTGAGCAGGTGGTTACATGGTCAAACCTGTGCTTTAGGAATAGTACTTCAGGAATAGCCTATCAAAAAACCATAGCAATGCCCCCATATTATTTACTATAAACAAGGTAGATATATATTAGGGAAGCAGGGGTGGTTTCATATTAGGCAAACAATTAGTATTATCAATTATATTCAAACATAAATATCCAAAACAACATGATTATGTTAATGGATTTTTAAAAATCCTGACAAATTACAACACTCATTTATGGAAAAATCCCTAAGAAGCATAGGCAGGCAAGGACCTTTTAAAAATATAATAAAAGAGTTTATATCTAAAACCAAAAGCTTTGTGAAGTTGTTTGTTATTATATATACTTTTATTTTTTATATATAATTTCATATATTTTATAAATATATATATATTTATATATAATATAGTTATATTATTTGCAAAGACAGAATATTGGAAACTTGCTCTATATACACAGGATAAAAGTAAGGATGTTTCTTCTCCTACTATTATTTGACATAGTTTAGAAATGCTAGTGAATGCAATAAGACAAAAGCAAAAAATTAAAAGGACAACTGGCAACAAGGAAATGAAATTATACTTATTTGCAGATGACATGAACATTTACTTAGAAAACCCCAGAGAATCATCAAAGAAACTAATCGAGGCAACATATACTTTGTCAGTCAGTAAATAGTTAAATATTAAACATTTATTTAGTGCTTACTATTTGCCAGGCACTGTACTGAGCACTGGGGAATACAAAGAAAGGCAAAAATATTAATCTTGCCCTCCAGGAGTTCACTTTCTAATAAGGAAGACAACATGCAAATGATTGTATATATCAAGTATATACATTGTAAAAAGAGATAATTTCAGAAGAAAGTCACTAGCATGGGGGACTGGGAAAGGGATCCTGCAGAAGAGGGATCTGAGCTGAGTCTTGAAGGAAATCAGGAAAACCAGGAGTCAGAAGCAAGAAAAGAGAGCATTTTCAATTTGGAAGTTATGCAATGTAAAGGCATAGAGTTCAGAGTTAGAATGTCATGTGTGAGAAACAGCAAGGAGGCCACTATTGTTGGCTTATAGAGTATGTTGTAGTGAATAAGTTTAAAGAGACTGGAATGGTAGAAAGGGGTCAGGTTATGAGGGAATTTAAATTCCATAGAGTTATCAATTAGAAGAGAGAATTAAAAAAATAGAAAATAGTTCAATCAAATCATCAATGAACAAATATCAAATGAGTCTAACAGTGTATATAGTATTCCAACATATATTTACCCATCCTGCAAAATAGGGAGATACAATGATATCATAATGTGGCAATATTTCATCATACACATATACCAAAATTTGTTTAACCATTCCCCGATTGATGGATATCTGCTTAAAATGTCAAAATTGAAGAAAATTGCGCCTCTTAACTTAATGGTTTTACTTCTCTGTATTCTCAGGCAACAAAATTGACCTTAAAAATAGACAGCACAAGTGGTTTGAGTTGTTGTGAGTCTAGAGGCTGAAAAAGTCCTCCCTACTTGATTATTGATGATCTATATTTCTTTGCTAGGGTATAGAGCAACTCATCATATAATTAAAAACCCAAGAGCAAGTTTTTAATTCTGAGGGAAGGGAGCGGAGGGGCAGGGAGAGAAGAAAAAGGAAGAGTATACTAGAGTAACACAAAATGGTCACAGAAAGGGGAATTTGAATATGCTGATGATAAACTTTTGTCTATTTCACAATCTTTCCTATGGCTAACACAGTTCTAGAAATTGTGAGCAGGTTAAAAAAGGTGGCAGAGAAGGTTGCACTTAAGTGATTGTATATTTTGCATAGATATACCATCTCTATATTGTATATAATATATATACACACATGCACACACACATATCCTGTACAGATTGTATACAAGGAGAGTGGTTCTGAGAATCAGACCTTGATTAAAATTCTGCCTATTATGGATAGTATGCCTATTATGTATATTACTCACATTATATAACCATGGACAAGTCACTTAACATCTAAGTACCCGTACCCAAAGATTTCAAGTTACACAGAATATGTCCAATTTGCATTAGTGGCACAAGTTTCCACACCAAGATTCCATACCAACATACATACACACATGTATTTTTTATGTTGAGAGGTAGAGTGGCCTAGCAGATAAAGGGCTGGCTTGGACTAAAGAGCCTCTATCTTCCCCTTCATGCTATTTCTTTATATAAAATATGCAATCTCTTAAATATAATATTCCCTGCCACATTTTTAGAATATTTGCCTATTCTACAGCTGAGTCAGCCATAGGGAAGATTGTGAAATAGGGAAAGTTTATCATCCATGTACCCAGCTTCCCTATTCTGCAACCATTTTATGTTCTCTCCACCTTCTTCTTCCCTCCCTTAACTCCTGCCCCACATTAAATACCCATTTTGGGGTTTTAAATGGTTAATGAAACATTCTGTGAAGTAGTAAAGATGGGTTAAAATTCTGATCAAGTTACTTCACTTTTCAGTACCCAAGAAACCTTCTAAGACAATAAGTTGCACCATTAATTATCTATCTTCATCAGTGAAAGGAACTTTCTAAAAATATAATATTCAAGTACTTGTTTATCTGCATTGGCCAAGGGAATTTCTTCACCTGGAGTTGCCTTTATCAATGAAAACAAAGGACTTGACAAAAAAATGTATACTTATGTATTATAATACACGAAACATATGGAAATACACATATGCATGTGTGTGTACAATATATATTTATATGTTTATATGTATTTGTAACTATATTACATGAATGTGTATATTTATGTATGTTACTCCCTATGATTTGCTTGGTATGAACTCACAATTCAGATTGACAAATACAGTAGAACCTCGGTTTATGAATTTACTTCATTCAGAGACTGTTTGTCATGCAATTAGTTCATATTGCAAAGCAAATTTTCCCATAGGAAATAATGTCAAGTTAGATGATCAGTACCACATCCCCCAAAATATTCATATAAAAATAATTATTTATAATTTTAAGTAAGTTTTTCATCCCTAATGTCCCTGAAATACAATAACAATGATTATACACAATATAAGCTTAAAATAAAATAAATTCACCTGCACTTTACCTTTGAGAAGAATCATGGCTAGAGTGAAGAAGATGAGAGAGGAGAGGAGGAGGGGGAAGGGTTATTGTTTGGAAGGAGAATTTCCTATGAGAACGTTGGGAATTTCATCATGGGGAGTGTTGTCTCTTATGCCCCTTTCACTAAAAGTAAGAGTAACATCACTGCCTTCACTTATTTTCCATTTTTTAGAATCACTTTCATGTTTTGACTCACTGATTTTTTTCTTCACGTTCGCTTCTGACTAAGAATCTATCTAAGGATGCTTGTTTTTGACGTTTATTCAGAATGTCAAGGAAATATGACATTGCATTATCGTTAAAAAATATTCATGGCCCTCATTGCTACAGCCTTATTTGGGTGAAGTTTTTCAACAGAACTTTGTGCTTTTCCCCCACATCAGATAAACCTCCCTAATTTCGCTTTATGTGAAGGGTTCCTCCAATCTCTCAACCTCCTCCCCAGATGAAATATCTTCCACAACTCGCTGTTGCTCCTCATGCAGATTCATCAGTTCGTTTGTGGTCAGTTTCTGACTATGTTCCTCCACCAGCTCTTTTTTCTTTGTTACAGTGTCACTTGCTCATTGCTTCTTGTTGATCTGTACATGAGAAGTAACTTTGCAACATCTTCTAGAACATATGGCCATTGCTTTGATATTCTCATGACCCCTTTCGTTGCCTCTACCACCTTTATTTCGTCCTTCTTCAAAATGGTGCAGATTGTAGATGCAGACCAGTTATAAAACAGTGAAAGGTTGGTCGCACCACATTCATGCTTCTCAATCATTTCTTTTTTCATTTCCAACATAATGGTCTTCTTCTTCTTTGCACATTCCTTTCAATCTTCTTCTTCACTGGGGCCATTGTTACAAATATTGTAGATCACAGTCACTACCAAACACTTTTACCCAAAGTACTACTGTATGCATGCAAACATGTGAACACTCTAGTAATGTTACTATTAAGAGAGAATGATGCTGCATTCAGAAGGATCAACGCCAAATCAGGCTGATTAGGCAGTCTACCAACCTGGGGTTCCTTTGTTTGACATATGAAAGCAAAAATTGCCCTAGTTGAGCATCATCCCTTCGCAAGCCATTCAAGTCCAAGCATGATGTTCATACTGCGAATTTTTGTTTGTCCTACAAGACAGATTTTGTGGAAAAATTTTTCCTTGTCCAGTGAAGCAAACATAAACCAGGTTACTTGTAAATCGAGGTTCTACTGTATTGTGCTATTTATAGTCTTAAAGAATTGCCCAAGAGATGAAGTGCCCAGGATCACACAGTCAGTAATTATATAAAGGCAGGATTTGGAACCAGGTCTTCCTGACTCTAGGGCCAGCTCTCTAGCTATTATGTCATTCTGCCACTCAATATATATACAAACAGAGCATACATATGAACACATGCATATTTATACATATATATGTACGTGCATACATATTAACATCAAGGTGGTAGTAAATTTCCTTCCCTCAAAATTTTTTCATTACTTATGAATATTATGTAATAATTTTAAGATAACAAAATGAGCAGAACAAGTAAAATTTTTTAAACAATTGAAATGATAGTTATTGTGATATAGTAGTATAGTATTGTAGATTGTTGTTACTAAAAGTGAGCTTGAAATAAATACATGTGAGATAAGTTACAATTAAGTGTCTTAAATAAACATAATAATTATATATAGAAGCCAGAGTCAATGAAAAAGACTCATCTGTGACCAGACACTATTTGTTCTAGATGATTGCCCTTTAATATATTTTTTCTCCAGAAAGAATGAATTGAAATTATCACGTGATAATAGCTGTTATCAGCTTCATACACACACACACACACACACACACACACACACACACACACACACACACCAAAGCAAAACAAAAAAACCCCCAATATTCTTCTTGAGAATATATGTTGCTCACAAAGAATTCTCATGGAAAAACATGATGAGATAATAACAGGCGAGATGGAAATTAAAACAATTTTTTTTAAATTGCTACTGAGGTGACCTAAATTCCAGTTGAACCAATCTGTTGACTGTACCCACAATCTTTTGCTCACCACTGTGCCTTTGCACAGTCATGCCCTCCCTTCTGTTCCTCAGCCTGTTAAAAACTTCAATTTCTTTCAACATTCAGTCTATGTGCCATTTCCTATGGATGGCTTTTCCTGATCCTTCTCATGCATGGTTAGTAAATTAATAAAATTATCATATATATTTCACTTTTACACATAAAATCCCGATAGTAGAATATAAACTCTTTGAGGGCAGACGTTTTTTGTTTTGTCTTTTGTCTATGCCTCACATAATGCCTTGCAGACAGGATGCACTTAATACATTTCAGTTGTAGACTGAGGCCCAGACGTTTAGAGAACTTTGGGTTCTAGTACTAGTTTTACCACAAAGTAACTGTGGTTCTTTGGTCAGTCATTTACCTACTCTCACTTTCCTCCCTATTATAGCTCCTCTAAATCTTGTCTCTCCTCAAACCTCCCATAGTAGTCACTCTAACTTATTACCCTGTCCACTGAAGACTTTCCATTGCACTCAATTTTCCATGGAAAATTGAGTCCTTTATCTCAAAGTTCCCTTTTCTTCCCTTTTCATTTCACAACCCCTTGACAATTCTTGGATGCAAGGTCCAGAAAAGTGACCTGAGTGATCTAATCCAACATTAGCATATATGTGTATGTATATGTTCACTGGCCTTGCTACATATGGAAGTTGACTTGGAGAGGCTAAGTAAAAACTGGCCTAAGTTTGAACCAACTCTTGCCTGGGATTAAGAAGATTCAGGTGGTAGGGGAAAGTTTTACTTCTGTTCCTGCTATATCTTTTCAGTATATATCCCTTTAAAAAAGCTAATTCTTGTTAATTTGTTAAATAAAACTGAGGCACTCATAATTAGTGATTACCACTGAGGAGAACATACTAGAATGAGAACTTGAGATGATCGTATTAGAGAAAGACATCCCTGACCTCCCAGAGGTACACCCAGCACCCTGAGAGGGTGATGTTCCAGGGGAACTAATTTTTCTGTAAGGTTGGGATAAGGACACAAGGCTTGGAAGGGATATGCATATCCCCATATGCATGTGTCTGTGTATACATATAACAATGTGAATGTTATTTCCTCCATTGAAACAGAAGCTCCTTGTTTTGGTATCTGATTGGTACTTAATAAATGATTATTGATTAATAGATTGATAGATTATTCTTAATGTCATTTTCAACTCTAAAATGCTATGATTTTGATTTAAAAACCTTAAGCATAAAAAGTCAGTACTTTTTGTACTATTAATAACTTCACTGTGTTACAGTCACTTGAGTTGATAATAAATAAGTTAGTTGATAGAATGCGTCACTGTGTTATCATTCCCAGGTAACCAATGTAGTAGCTAAACTAACTGAAATATTTTTCGATAGAAATAAATTTTGACTTTCTGCTTTCCAAATATAAGAAACATTTTCCCTCAACCAGTTACCACTCAAAGGGGACATTCTTCTGCTAAATTTCTGACATTTTGCTCTCTCTTGGCCACATGTTGGAAAGAAATTATTGAGCTTATTGAGAACAGTGTGCAGAGAGAGAATGGTAAATAAAAGTATACTGTCAGGTTTTTATAAACAGGTTAAACAAACTCTTACCAATTAATTCAAATATTTGATCTATAAAATTAGATGTCTGGTTAAGAGTCTTTCTCAGATAGATACTTATCCACAAAGATTTGAAAAAAGCAACTTCATGTGTAAAAGTGGGAAATGTGATTTCCCATATCCTTAGCCCCAATCAGCTAGTGTAATCTGAAAATGTGGTCACATAGGATGAAGTTTTAAATGTGTGAACCCAGTGTCTGGCAAGTAGTAAGTGCTCAATAAATTCTTATTGACTGACTAAACAAGATGAGTTCATGTTCTGTGATCCCTTTATGAAGAGAGAAACTTATTGACTGGGTGAAAATTGGAAGAGCAGGATTGGTTGACCAAACAAGCTAGCCATACCTCTGGGAGACTTTAAAAAGCTGGAGGAATTTCAGGAGCAAGCTGGTCCAAGGTGGAAGAGTTCCAATTCAGAATTTGGGAGTTGGAATCGAAAGTGGAAGAAAACCAGTGCCCTGAAAGTGAATCACTCTCGGAGGGGAGGAAGAGGCTTTTTGACTTTTCTCTCATCCTCCTGCCCTCCTTACACCTCAAATGACTTTCTTGTTAGAAATACTGGATCAGAGAGACAGGCGATGTGAGAAGATGATCAAATTAGGAAGTAAGTGACTTCAAGGAGTGTGACCTCTTGTATCAGAGCAGAATATTGGCTATGGACCCCCGAAAAGGACATCTAGTATCAGGAATTGTGAATTACCTCTTTGCCACACACAGTGCCTACGTGTGTGTTTTGCTTTTATTGTGTTCTAAGTTTGAACCCTCTCTTCCCATGATCCAATTTGTATTTGTAGGAGGGCAGGGAGGAATGTTTGTACTAACTGGTGATTCATTCAACACTGTCTTAGTAAATACTGGTGCCAAATTTTTTGTAACCCCATATGGGGTTGTGACCCACAGTTTAAGAAAAAAAAAGTGCCTACTAGAACCCAGCAGATATATCTGATTCCATATGTATTTACTGCTTCTAATCTTCCCAACTTTCCTCTCTAAAATTAATCTTCTCTTTTCCCCTCCTCAATAGAAAGGAAGGAATCAAACACACCTTCATTTAACTCCTCATCTACGTAGGCAAAGACAGTCCTTAGAGAAACCTATTATTCAGGATAAACATTTCTATTCACTTCCTTTCCTAAATTGAGGGAATGAAAGCCACATAAACACGGTATTCAAATTCATAATTATTGAATACATCTATGTTTCATGACATAAAACTTAACATCTTACTAGAATGGTATTATGTAGTTTCTTTTTTCAGTGAGTATCTGATATATCACTAAATGCTTCATCTGCTTGTATACCTGTTGGATTAGACTTAGAATAATGATTAACTGAAAAGCAGCAGATTTGTGTATTTTATGTATCACTGTATTCCTTGTAGGCAGAGACTTCGGTTGTTTTCTTTCTCATAGCACCCAAATTTCGTGGGTTGCCATGTGATTGCCATAACAAAGAGACCAAAATAGCCTAGAAAGGGCCTCAGCCTTCACTTGATCTCCTTGCCAACCTGAAAGATAGCACAGCCAAGGGCAAGACATATTTAAAATATAAACAAGTTTGTAAATTTTATGGGGAAGGATGAGGTAAGATTATGAATGATATCACTACATAGAACAATGAAAGGCAGTGAAGGAAAAAAACCAGTTTAAGAACACTTGTTAAGAGACTTAACTACGTGAAGACATGCAAATAGCATATAAAAATTAAACCAGGAAGAAAGAAACCAACTAAAAAGAAAAAAGATCCAAAATGATGTTAATAATATTTTTTCACCAGCAAGGACAGTGAATTCTGCATTTGGGCTCTCAGTCCCAGGTTTTCTCAAAGAGGAATTGGAAATATCTGAAGAAAACAAGAATGGGAAAGGCAATTATGCTAGACTAAGTATATACATATAGACTAGATCAAGTGTATGTTTGCTAGAGGTGACACAATGTTGAAGGTGTTTAGGGGCTGAATCTCAAATATTAGTAGGAGGTAGGGATAACAAAGGCATGGAAAACACAAACCTTTTGGCTCTCCAGAAGTGATCATCCAAAAGAATATCAATAATGATCATCCAAAATGCTTACTTTACCATTTATGCATTTTTAAAAATTGGGAATAATTTACATATCCTTTATTGAATCATAAGAAGTGACTAGGTAGGCTTCCAAAAATTATATTCTATAGGAAGTTGCATCCCTCTGTATTGTTGTTAGTTGGTTGTCCATTCTCAAAGAGGACCAAAATGACATCACAATACTAGAGTTAAGTTACAGTGTGTCTAACAGGCTGATCAGACCACTACAAGCTCAGGATGTTCTACTACAGGTCAGACACAAATAGGCCATGTGAACATTTGGGGTGGATTCTCTAAAGATGAGCATCTTGTGTTTCTTTTGAGCTGCTTTGATTCTGCTTTGCTCATAGAGCTTAGCACCTTCTCTAATGTGGTCATACCATGCTGAGCAGTCCTGTGCCCGTGTCTCCCACATCACACAATCAATTCCAAGGTTCTTAAGAGAGATTTTGAGTGTGTGCTTGTATTGCTTCTTCTGGCTACTGTATGAACTCTTGCCCTATGCAAGTTCTCCATAAAATAGTCTTTTTGGCAAGTGTATATTTAGCATTTGAACAATGTGGCCAGCCCATCAGAGTTGCACTCTCTGAAGCAGAGTCTGAATGCTTGGTGCTTTAGTTAAAGAAAGGACATGTCTGGTATCTTATCCTGTCAGGTGATCTTCAGAGGTTTCCTAAGACAATTCAGATGGAAACAATTCAATTTCTTGACATGGCGCTGGTATACTATCCAAGTTTCGTAGGCATACAACAATGAGGTCAACACAATAGCTCTGTAGACCTTCAGTTTAGTAGTCAGTCTAACACCTTTTCTCTCTTACACTTTCCTTCAGAGTCTCCCAAACATTAAGCTAGCTCTGGCAATGCATGTACCAACCTCATTATCAATGTGTTCATCCTTGTAAAGTAAACTACTAAGGTAAGTGAACTTATCCACAGCATTCAAAACTTCTCCATTTGCTGTAATCAATGATTCCACCTGTGAATGGTATGGTGGTGCCTGATGGAGCACCTATGTTTTCTTCATGTTAATTGTTAGGTCAAAATTAGCACAAGCAGCAGAGAATCAAGTTATACTTTGCTGCATTTCAGCTTAGAGGTTGCATTGAGTGCAACATCCTTTGCAAACAGAAAATCATGCACCATACTCCCTCCACTTGTAGCTTTTTCAAGTTGAAAAATTTACTGTCAGTGTGGTAGCTAACCTTGATGCCATGTTCATCTTCATTGAAGGCTTTTTACAACATGACTGAAAACATCATACTAAAAAGAATGGGAGCAAGTGCACAGCCCTGTTTCACTCCATTGGTGACTGGGTAGACACGAGAGCATTGTCCACTATCCAGAACCCAGGCACATATGCCATCATGAAATTGATGTACAATGCTGATGAACCTCTCCAGGCAACCAAATTTTGACATAATTTTCCATAAGCCCTGATGACTGACAATATCAAAGGCTTTAGTCAGATCTACAAGTGTTGTGTACAGACCTCTGTTCTGCTCCTGGCATTTCACCTAGAGTTGTCAGGTAGTTAACACTGACACTGAATCAACTGTTCTTTGGCCCTTTCAGAAGCCACACTGTCTCCCATGCAGATAACTATCTTCCAGGTAAAGGATCAGCCTATTATGATCCTCCTTCATCTCTGGATATTATATAATTGACTGAAAGAATGTTCTGGTGATCTTTTCATTGGGTGATGCTTTATTTGACTACCATTACTCACCTCATTATTAAAATGCTAGACTAAAAGACCTGTGTGGAACTGGGTTAATATGTTGTTTTTTATATGTGGAAACCTTTATGTGTTCAACTTTAACTGAGGGAGATTCCTTTGATAAAAAGAAGATAGCTGTCAAGAATATCTATACACATATACTTGGTCTAATCCAGTGACTTTCCCTATTCTTATTCTCTACAGAGATATTTTTACTTCTTGTATGAGAAAATCTGGAACTATGACCCCAAATATGGGCTTTACTGTCCTTGATTGCAACCTACATTGTAACCATTTCTGTTTGTGTCTGAAGAGTTAGAATAGATCATAACCACTTGTAATATCATAGTTGGCCCATAAAAAGTGGAAATATCTCGGAAGAGTACCACGTGTGGGAGGAGCAATTGAATTAAGCCAAGCATATGTAAGTATATCAAAAGTTCAATAGGTTTCTTCCCCATTGCCAATTTGTGAGAAGTCTCACTGTACAGGTTTCCACTTGCCCTATTCTAAGGCAAAAGTTGCTTTGTTATCAGGATAAATGTTAGTACCTCCATGGTGTAAGCTATCCAGTTTGAGATAACAGATGCTTCTCAAGGTCACTGAATGGTTGTCTTTTGGGGGACCATCATTAGAAACTACCCAGTAACAGCTTTCCATTTAGGGACTAGCTTCTTGTGTCAAAGCTTCTGGGGATATTGAATGTATGCCACATGTGAGCTTCATAAGAGACTAATCATGGTTTCATCCACATGTACCCTGGGCAAATTTGTCCTTCCCAAATAATTAAGAAAGAGAATGGCAATTATTTGCTATAAGTGAAGACGGTTTTTCTCTAAGCAAGAACAATTCTAAAATTTCACTCACTTAGAGATTCACTGCTGCCAAAGATCCACTGCTACTGACCTTCCACAGACATGGACAGTGACAAGACATAAGAATTCTTTGCAGAACCAGGAGGGGTGTTGGAGGTGACTGGATTTAAGAACTGCTTTCCATCTTCTGGGGACCTAGCCCATTATGCTGTATCTTTCAAAAACTCTCATTTGAAGATGTAGTAACATATAAGTAATGGACTGAATTTAGCTTTCACTTTTAGAGGCATAATGGTACTATCTACCACATAATCATCTATTTCATGAGAATGTGCTAGTAAATGTTAGGGAAAAAGTTGGAGAGACTGATCATTTTTCTGACCTCTGGAACACTCCTCAAACCTAGACCAAAGGCATGGAAAAATATAAGATTCTATTGTTATTTTTTTTTAACCATAAAAAAGTATTTTGGTAGGGCAAGTCAAACCTTAAAGGTTTGACACCTTCACTAAGGTGACTTCTTTGCATATGCCAAAATATCTTTGGGTTCCTTAAAAGATGTATCACCTTAGCTTATGTCAATAAGGTAAATTTATGCCTTGGGACCCAGATTTATAGTGATTCTGCACTTATTAAGTGATTCGTGCTTATGCCCCCCGGTACAGAACAGAACTCTGTAACAGTGGGCTGGGGTTTAGCTTCCAGCCCTGTGCTAACAAAGGCCTCACTCTTCCTTGAGTGGTTCCTAATGTTCTCCCATATCCCTATAATACAAAGGACACTAGGCCACTTAAAGATAAGATTAGTCACTGCTGTTCATAAAATTAATTTAGAAATCTAGCAAATGTAATCTTCTGATAAAATTTTTTTAAAAAGCACATAAGTAGGTGGAAGCATTCTTTTTTCCTATTTCATTTTCTCTTCAGCACTCCTGCTCCTAGAATGAGCACCCATCCCATGGTTGCACCTCTCTCTGCTTATTCATGGAGAGGTTACTTTTCAAATCTCTGAAAAAGGAAACTGGGGATGTTCTCATCAATACCTTCCATGGTTGCACTGCTACCATAAAAATGACAGCCACTTCTCTGCCTTCACTTTCTACCCTTCTCTCTCCCTCTGTCTTCATGTCTCTATGAGCCTCCATGTGTAAAAAAAATAAAAAACTGACTCCTCCCTCTACCCCCACTCTGAGGGTTAATATCACATTAGTTTCCTTTGTTCCCAAGAAAAAAGTCAAGAATTAAAAATCCCACAGGGTTTTGTGTCCAGTCCACCTCTTACCTTGAGTGGCTACAGATGTAATAGCCATAACCTTCTTTGACAGCTCTGATAATTAGGATCATATGAGGCATACAATAAAGAGACATGTATTGGTCACTGTCATGGAGGATGTGCAACATACAGTCCAAATGAAAAAGGAAGTACCAATAGATGTTGATATTCTCCAGATGTTCCTATTTGAAGATGACAGTGTGCTGATTAAACCCCTGAATGCTGAGGAAGAAGAGAATAGGCAAGATTGCCTTTGGTCAACTGCACAAACCTTTAAACAAAATCTTTTTTTTTATACAAACATTTTTTCTAGTGATGTGGGATTATTATAAGTCGTGAAATTGTAGCCTTCAAAGAACTACAGTTGAGAATTAGCTGAAAGGCTGTGGAGAGAGATGTGATAGGCATGACTAGACATATATGTTATATGCAACTCATTTCATTACATAAAGAATGCCATGAATATATATTATATGACTGAAAAAGAAGAAAGAGCAGTCATGGTAAGAAACAGGGATAATGGATGAATAGAAGAGTTCACATGTTCCATTGATAGGCATACATTGCCACAATATCAGAAGGAAACCCCCTAGAATGTTGGGTGAGCACTCTGTGGTAGATCTGTGAGAGAAAATGGACAAAAACCGCATAGAATGAGAAAGTATGAAAGGATTTATGATCTGCCACATTGAAGGGGAGACATGCTGATGAGATCACAGGTCTTTTGGAATATTGTCATACTGGAGTACCTACAAACTAATTATATATTATATAATATACATATTATATAATATGTATGTTTATTATATTATATAATTATATAGCTTGTCCTCAGTAAAAAAAAAAAAGTTATTGCTTGATAAATGGGAGAAAGGTGCAGCATTTCAGCAGTAAATTCACAACCAGCAAATAAGCAACAGGTATATTACTGGAATTGTAGGTTAATAAACCAATGATGAATTTTTTTCTTTTAGAAATAGCCCAAGAATGACTAAAGTGAACACCTCTGGGCAACATATGGCTCTTTGTCACTTAGGCCATCTGTACAATTACCATACTTCAAGCATTCAGTGGACTTTTTAATGGGCTTAGCTGGCTCACAGTCGCACAGTGATTTCACAGTTTGAACAACTAAAGATGCAATTGCCTTCCTCTGTTACCTCTGATTGTTGGAGTGGATTATTAAAGAAACGTGACTGGCAGAAAGTGGAAATAATTAAGTATCTAATGACAAGAGTGACTATAAAATTCTCCTAAAATAGATGGGAAAGCAGAGTCAGCAGCCTGAAGTTGCCATATGTCAACAGGAATCAGCAGGCCTGAGACAGTTGTGGAACCTAGCCTGAATTTGAATATTTAGTTCATCTGCCAAAAACTTCGGCCTATTCTAGCATATAAGACTATTGCCAAAGGGAAGTGTTACCAGACAATGAGTCCATCAGAGAAAATTGCTTTTCTGTATTGTTTTTGAGGTGTTACGTTAGTTTGTATTCATGTAGCACCTTTCCTTAAGAATGATTAAGGGATTGTGAAAGATATCCTTTGGTTTCCACTCATGTTCTTTATAGCTCAGGGTTAATTTGCCTATCCTGTTTTCTTTCAGGAAGCGTGGGACCTGGAATGATCATACAGTAAAGAAAAAAAAAGGCTTTAGAATTATGGAAATGATGTATCTCCTAAGGTTTGAGGGAAAAAAAACACCTTCCAGTCATATAGTTTTAGTAACAAATTGTTACATTGATACATAATACAGAAAAGCATTCAAATTATATGGTGAGGATTTTATATATTTGGAGAGACTGATCTTTTTAATACTGCTTTTCTTGAGTTTATTTTTAAATTTGATGTAGTAGGTTGCTAATAAATGCTTTGGAGACAGAGTATGATTGGAAATTTCAGGTTAATATCTGTAAAGATTCAGATTTTCATGGCAGTATCATGTTTGAAGAAATACCTACCTGCTTTTTTCTGCTCAGGGTACAATCTTGGAAAGAACTTCATTTATTTTTCTAATAACTCATCCCAATGTTATGGCATCTTTTCTGTGAGTATATTTGCAAAATAAGACATTATTAACTGATGTTTTGAATACAAATGTTATTTTGCACTTTGCTTTGTACAGTAGATGTTGCACTATAACATATCTTTCACTAAAAATAAATATACTTTTCTTTTGTTTACAAATCCATTTCTTAAGAGTTTGGGTAAAGGAATACACTAATGTGTTTTAATAAAATCTAAGAGCTTGGCATGAGATGGAGAAGGAAATGGCAAACCATTCCAGTTTCTCTGTCAAGAACACCCCAAATGGTGCTGGGAAGAGTTAGGCAATAGTCAATAATAATGAAAAGATATTGGCAAGATGCAAGTGCAAGAGGAAGCCATAAACCAAGCTCTATTGCACAACTACTCTAGCAAAGATTGAGAAAGGGAATAGGATGAAATGATGATAAAGAAATCCAAGGAGAAATTACAGGATATCACATGACCAGCAAAATGGAAGATTAGACACTTTACATAGTCTTTGTGAACTCTCAAAACTCACCCCAAAAAGAGTTATCCACAACAGGTAAGATAATTGCAGCTGTCTCCACAGACCAATAAGAAACTGAGAAACCTAATCGAAACTGATGGATTAATAGCACAAAAAGTTAATCCCCAAATCCCTCTATCCTACTAGGTCTCATTTTCTGAACCGACTTCAGACTTCAACTCTGCCCATCCCCTTGCGGAGGAAAGGGAAGATAGAGAAAAGGGGAAGTGTGTGTCAGCACACTGTAGCAACGCATTCAATACTCAGAACTGAAGAACAAACAGAATTAGGGCAGGCTGCCATTGTGCCTGTGTGTCTGCACAGGTATGAAGGAAAAAGACCAGCTTCCATCTGGGGTCATTTCTGTCCCCCTACAAGTCATCTAAGGAAGGTCCTGAGGCTAGTGAAAAGTGAATTCCCCAACATGAGAAGAGATAAGACAGCTTTGAGGTCAATCCTTCAGGGATCTACTATCAAAGTGAAATTAGTCAGAAAGTGAGTGGTAGGGAATATAAGAAAAACACCGATAACAATTGAAAGTACCAAAGATCTGGAGAGGAAGAAAATAATTGAAATTGCTGAGCACAAGCTGATATATCAGTACAAAAGATATAAAAACTGAAGGGGTGATGGCCATAATGACATCTAAATGAGTCCGAGTATCATTAAATAAATACTGCAAGACAAAGGAAATTGAAGCAACACCTGTGAGGCAGAAGACTCTTTGCATTCCCAAAAAGAATATGGAACCACTACATGGACATTCCCCAAGAGTTCAAAAGAGAAATAAGAATTATGAAAACAGAATGTGTGACATGGATAGCAGAAGTAACTGACAGAATAGAAAAACTTGAATCCAAGGTCACAAGTCTCTCTAAAGAATCAAAAAAGAGAACTAATTGTGAATGTAAGTACATACACAAAAGTCAAGGATAATCTGGAAAAAGAGAAGCAAAAGACAATAATATTAAGAAGAAAACATAATCTGTATAAAAGTAAAACATATTGATCTCAATGACAATGTATAGAGACAATTTACAGTTGATAGGATGATAAATGTCCCAGAATAATACAAGCCAATATGAATATAACAATTCAAAAAATAACATAAGAAAACTGCTCTGGATTTCTGAACATAGAAGACACAATGATGATCTAAAGGATCTGCAAGTAGTTTTCCCCCCAAAAAATCTTATGTTGTAAACTCCAAGACACATAGTGGTTAGATTGAACAGCTCTAATGACAAACTGAAAACGACCAGGAGAAAGACCTTCAAATTAAAAAAGAAATTTAGATAATACAAAACTATTTCATATCCACCAGAAAACACAGGAGGAAATGGAATAATGTATTCCAAAGATCAAAGAAGTCCAAAATGCAATCCGAGGTGACATACCCTGTAAACTTGAGCCTTATCATCAATAAAAAAAGATGGATATTCAATAAAAAAGTCATTTGAAGCATTCTTTTAGAAAAACAGACTGAGAAGATTACTTACTCTGGAAACATCTATAGCTATACAACAGAAAAACAAGAAAGGTAAATAAAGTACAGAAAACCCCGAAATTACTCCAACTCTAGAGTTAAAAGGAGAAAAATAAAAAAAGCCTAGCAAGTGAAAGACATCAATTATTGAACATAACCATCACAAGAAAACAGGACAGCCCATTCAGAGGTTTCTTTCTGAGTATATACATAGACTTAAAGATTAAAGCAGAACTTGAACAGAAGTCATGTTGGAGAAATGGGCCTGAAACATCATGGACTAAACCTTGTAATTATCTTGCTACAGGTGACAGGGGAGATAGAAGAAAGAAAGGAATGTGTGATATACTTTGATCAAATGAATGGCAAATAATGAAGGAAAAATAACTTCTATAGTCTCCTGGGAGAATGTATGGTAGAAAGGGTTAGGTGACAAATGAAGGGCTTGGAACAGAGGAAAAGAGATAAATCTTGATTCTATGATAGAAAAGGGTGTGTGTGTGTGTGTGTGTGTGTGTGTGTGTGTGTGTGTATGGAGAGAGAGAGATTCTGTAATAGGAGATGTGAAGTTTACAGTGAGTATAATCTACAGGAATTTGGTAGTTAGAAAGAATGCTACCTCTCTGAGAATGTGGTGCCTCCATGGATCCTCTGGAAGAGGGTTACCAGAACTCCTAGAGACCTATATCATCCAGAAGTTTGGGAGGACATGGACATTAAGGAGAGATTTCCTGGCAAATGGGAAAGAATAGTATTATGGAAAGGACATGGAGAAGAAACTGATCACACAATCAAGGTTGTGGGACATCTTGTAACATGGGGCAGTACTTCTATCATCTTGATTTGCTACAGGAATTGATATTTCTAAAAATGAGGCACAACAGAAATAAGGAAGGAAAGCTACAAGGTAATGATGTAGAATTTTTTATTTAGAAAACAGAACTCAAAATAGGTGCTTTAGAAAACACTTTTTCTTAAATAGTGGGTCAAGACCCTCATATGGGGTTGCTAAAAATTTAGCAGCAGTAAAAGGCCTCTGAACTCACAATGACCAGTGTAATGAATCTGTGGTGTTTCTGGCAGTGCTTGCCTGTGTTGCATTACCCAATTTCACTGCAACCTTGGTTCTGAACACAAAGCATGCATACTTTGCACTGGATCTGCCCTCAAGCCATGCAACATCAACCAAGGGGTCTCCAATAGAAATAGTTTAAGAAGCCCTGCTTTAGAATCTTTAAGTCCAAAACAAAGACTAAAATGGTTAATATAACTGTTAACATGATGACAGAAAATTGTTCAGAGCAATTGTAATGTGGACTGCTTAAACCTCTTAGTCATCGTGACAATGTCAAAATTACATTAATGTCCTTACATTTTCTACCCTTAAGATAATGAGATTAGTTTAAGCTGAGCCACAGCCTAGGTCTGCCCACCCCTGGATAGTTGTGAGGAGCCCAGCTGAAGTAGGATCTCAGTGTCTAGTATGCTTGACCTCTTCCACTAGGGTTCATGGCATGAAGGGCAAAACAACCAAATGAAGTGATTGTCCTTGCCTGATTTGCCAAAGGCCACTGGAATTTCATGACCAGGCCCTGCTACCTCATACTGTCTCCTCCCCGTCTCCTCCCCTTCTCCTCCTAAAACTATAAAAACTTGTTCATGGGTATGTATGTTAGGGAAATCCACTGAATATCAAACAGGGTGACAGGTTTGCTGTCCCATTATCTCAGTTAAAGATGCTTTATTCCTTTACTCATGGTTTTGATTTATTTCAGGCACTGACAAAAGAATAAATAAGCATAAGGGCCACCAATGAGAGATACATGTGAATAGGACTAAAGGGAAGGGAATTGATACTGAGAACAAGAGGAGAAATTCTTCCTAGATAAAGGTGCAGAAAACAAAACAAAACACAACACCTTAACAAAAGAAGCCGAAAGGGAGGAGACAAAGGGAATTTTGGTTACTTTCTTGAGAGGGAAAAAGAGGGGAGTGGAGAGTTACATAACTATGAATAAAAAGGAATCAATAAATTAAGTAAAATTCCAAAACTAAAAGAAAAGTGATAAATAGGAGGAAAAGGGGCTAGACTGTGAGGAGAAGAGACACATGGAAATAGCATTGTGCAAAAAATAATTAAAGAAAGAAGTGTCTTTAAAGAGGAAGAGGAACAATAACAAAAAGAAAAATTTTGAGATAGAAAAAAGTAATAATTAGAGACAATGAAGAAAAACAGAAATCTGACTATCACAACTTTATATATGAATGGATAAAAAAATCTAACAAAATCAGAGTGACAGATTGCTTGAGAAAACAAAACCCCAGAAACATATTTTTATATGAAACATATTTTTAAAAATACACAGAATAAAAATGAAGGACTAGAACATGCATTAGGTGAATCCAAAAAAAGCAGGCATTGTGGGTATGCTATCATATAATGGGAAAAAAAAATTCAAAACATAACAAAAAAAGAAGGAAATTACATCATGTGAAAGAAGTCAGAGGAGTCATTGACGAGAAGTCAATGTCAACATTAAGCTTATTCACTCCAAATGACTTAATAGGAAATTCATAAGGAAGAAATTAATTGAATTACAAGAAAGCAAAAAAATAATAGAATAATTGTAGCAGACTTTAGTGTCCCTCTTTTAGGTTTGGGCAAATCTAAGCAAAAGGTAAACAAAAGGAAAAATGTAGTATTGTTCAAATTGCTAGAGAAACTAGAGCTAAAAGCCTTTTTGTTGTGATTGTTGTTCAGTTGTGTCCAACTTATTTTAACTGCATTATCTTTGCACAAAATGCTTTTCAATTTCTCACAATCAAAATTGTGTGTTTTAACTCCCATAATAATCTGTATCCCTAGTGTGGTCATGAATTCTTCCTTTGTCCACAATAGACAAACAGATTATTTTCTTCTTAACTTCTCAAATTTGTCTACAACAGGACCTTTTTTATTTGAGGAATATATCCATTTGGAGTTTTTGTGATATGTGGTGTGAGATGTTCATCTAATTCTCACTTCTGCCAAGCTGCTTTGTAGTTTTCCCAGCACTTTGTCAAATAGTGAGACTTTACCTCTTCAGATAATTTATATTATGTGATTATGCTTTTCCTTCTTTGTGTTGCTGTGTTTCTAATTTGTGTAAATGATCATCCATTTTGTTGTTTAAATGATTTTGGTGATTAATGCTTTGTAGTACAATCTGAGATCTAGTACTGTAAGGTCTCTGATAATGTTCAACATTTTTTTTTTCCTTTTCATTATAATCCTTGAGAATCTTCAACTTCTGTAGCTGCAGAGGAATTGTATTGCTATTTTTTCCTAGCTCTTTAAACTAGTAATCGACTGGTATTTTGATTGGTATAGCACTGAATAGATAATTTAAATAATTATCATTTTTATTATATTGGCATAGCCTGACCATGAGTAATAAACATCTCTCCACTTATTTAGATCTGTCTTTGTCCTTAAAGTGTTTTGTAATTGTATTAGTACAATCTTTCTATGTGTCTTGGTATATAAATTGCAAAATATTTTGTACGTTCTATGGTTATTTTGAATAGAATTTCTTTTCCTATATCATTCTCCTTAAAAATAAAATATAGAAAGGATGATTATTTATGTGGGTACATGTTACATCCTGCATTACTTTGCTAAAGTTATGTTTTGTTATTGATTCTCTAGAGTTCTCTGTGCTTCATAATTGTCATCTGAAAAAAAGCAGTTATTTTGCTTTTTCTTTGCCTACACTTATTTGCTCAATTTCTTTTTTTAATCTTATTGTAATAGGTGGTATTTCTAGTTCTCTTACCAATAATGTTGGTAAAAATAAAATTATTGTTTTACATTTAATCTTATTTGAAAGCCCTCTATCTTCATTATATAAAATTATGACTCTTGTCTATATACATATATGTACATATATATTTGATATTTATCACATTAAGGAAAGGCTCATTCATTTATTCCTATGCTTTTTTGTGTTTTTTAATAGAAATGGACAAAAAGGTTTTTTTTTGCATTTATTTATACAATCATATAATTTTTTTTGTTGTTAACATGATTTTTTTTATTAATATGGTCTATTATATTTATAGTTTTCTCAAATTTTAACCAATCTTGAATTCCTGGTGTAAATCCTAACTGGTCATAGTATACAATTATTTGTAAGTCACTATAACCTCTTTGCTAATGTTCTTTTTGAAAACGTTCACATCAGTTAGGGATCTTGGTCTATAGTTTTCTTTCTTTGATTTGTCTCTCTCTGGTTTAGGTATTAAAACTATATTTATGTCATGGAAAGCCTATTTTAGGATCCCTTATGCTAATTTTATTTTCAAACACTTTCTGTGATATTGAATTAATTGTTTGTTGCATGTTTGATAGAATTTTTTGTAAACCCATATAGTTTGAAGTTCTTTTTTCTCTTTTTTCACAGTGGCTTTTTAAAATCATCTGTGACTTTTTTAAATTTCTCTAAGACATACTATGCATATGCCTTGGGAGACTGATCCTCAATTATTTTACAAAATTTTGTGATTATTTTAAATGTAATTTACCTATCTGTTATTGGCTCTTAATTTTTTAATTTAATAGAAATGCTTTTGATTTGTGTGCGTATTACTGTTGTTGTTTGTAAACTATGACTTTGGTGAAGACATGGTCTCAGCATTTTTGCTGATTCCCTAGAATTTTCTAAGTATACCATCTTGTCACAAGCTTATAGGAATAGGTTTATATCATCTTTACACCTTTAATTTATTTCTCTTGTCTTATTGCTATTGCTGGAATTTCTAGGTCTATTCCAAACAATAATTGAGAGAATGGGCATCCTTATTTTTGTTTTCTTTTGTATTTATTTGGAGAGCATCTAGTGTACCCTCATTATGCATAATGCTTACTTATGGTTGTATAGAGATGCTTTTATCATGTTAAAAAATAACTTCTATGGCTATATTTTGTAGACTTTTTAGTGCAAAAGAGTGTTGTAGTTTGCCAAGGCATTCTCTATATTGATATAAGCATATGGTTTGGGATATTTTTGTTCTTAATGTGATCGCGTTGACTATTTTCCTATAATTGAACCATACTTGTATCCCTGGCCTAAATTAAATTTGTTTGTAACTAATGATTCCTTAACTGAACTGATAGAATTTTATTTTAAAATTTTTAATCACTATTCACTAATGACATTAGTCTATAGTCTTTTTTTTTGCTTTCTCTTTTCCTTATTTCAGTATTGAGACTTTATTTGCCTCATAAAAGGAACCTGATAAAAATGCTTTATTTCTGATTTTTAAAGAATAATTTATGTAATAAAAGTGCAAATTCCTTCTATAAATTTGTGAAACTCTCCAATGAATCTATGAAGACCATGATTTTTTTAAAATTTGGGAGTTGATTTATAACCTGTTCTGTTTGTTTTCCAGAGAATGGGTTATTAGTTCTCAATCTGATCTTCTGCTGGTCCTCAGTTTTGTTAACTTATAATTGTCCAGAGCATGTTCTGATAATTCTTTTTTTCTTCTAATCATGTTGTGATTTCTCCACATTCACATACTATTTTCTAAATTTCATTTTCTGCCCTCTTAATTTTATTCAGGTTGTGAACGGATTATTAATTTTCTTATTTCCAAAGAATGAAACTTTTAATTTTATTTTTCATTTCTGTAGTCTTAATGTCCAATTTATTGATTTTTCTAGCTTCAGTACCTTTTCTTTTTGAGGCAGCTGGGATGAGGTGGCTTGCCCAGGGTCATGCAGTTTTGTAACATCCTCCTGTGGTAGTGCTCTATCCACTGCACCACCTAGCTGCTTCTTTACATTTCTTCTTCATGCTTATTTTGGTTTTGTTTATTTCTAGTTTGTTTATTGGTTTTCTAATTTAAAAAATGAATATTCAGTTCATTAATCTTCTCCTTTTCTACTTTCCTAATATTTTAAGGGATAAACATTTCTTCCTGATTCTGTTTTAGTTATATCCCAGAAATTGTAATTTATTGTTTGATCATTATAATTTTCTTTCAAACAATTGTGCATTATTGATGAAATGATTACTATGTGCTGGGCACTGTGCCAACCACTAAATATACAGATGCAAGCAAAAAGGAAAGATAGTTCATGCTCTCAAGGAGCTTAAATTCTAGTGGAGAAAGACAACATAGAAAAGGAAGCTGAAAGAGAATGGGGAGAAAAGCACACACTTGAAGTCTGGACAGTTAGAAGCAGAAAGGAAAAGGAATAAAAAATGACTGGCCTCCCCTTGCTCAAAAAAAAGATTCCGTAAGAAACTCATTCATGAGTTTTTTACATTTGTTTATAATGATTTTTTACATTTGTTTGAAATACCTCTCAACTGTAATATAGGGTTAGTTTTTTGGTAAAAAAAAATCCATTATGTAATGAAAAAATAAGTATAGTCCCTTTTTGAAGATGCTATAAATCTTTTAGGGCAGTTAGGTGGCACAGTGGATAGAGAGAGTGCCAGGTCGGAAGTCAGAAGGCCTGAGTTCAAATCTGGCCTCAGACATTTACTGGCATAAGTTATATATGGGGAGTTGCAACTCGGTTAACCTGTGGGAGACAGATTCTCAAATGTGGTATAAAACTATATATTGGTGGCATCTTTTAAAAAGAATAGCTTTTCATGTTATGAGCAAATAACTAGCATAATCTAGAATACTAAGATCTAATTTAGTATTAAAAGAGATAAGCTTCTCTTTTATATATTTGTAGTACATGCCTAAGCCATGAGTGAAACTGAAACAAAGACTTTGAAATAATAATGGCAGTATAAATGTTATGGCACTTGTGAATAGCTTTTTTGATGATTACCAATTAATAACTATTTATTATTTGATCCTCAGCTTATTACTTGCTGATTTTGTAAACAATTCTTAAAAATAATAATACAAGCTGTGAATGTTTTGTTTTAAATATGTGGAAGAATGCAATAGGGCTTCAATGTTTGCATAGATCACCAAGGATGGAACCACCTACCATAAAGCCATGGTGACCCTGGAGTCTAGGATTACAGGCCAGGTGTTGCAACCAGTCCAACAAGGAAGCCCTCAAACCAAGGTGGGGCTTTAGATTTGGAATTTCATGGGATTAATGTTAGAAATGAGTTTAGCTATGAACCTTATCTTTCTCTTCTCAGAGACTAAGTTGATGTGTGTGCTTGTGCTTGTGCTTGTATGTGTGTGTGCGTGTGTGTGTGTGTGTGTGTGTGTGTGTGAATTATGAACCTGAATTGTTGGGGGGGGTTACTCATTTTAAGTTTGAAGCAAATGTTATTTTGTAAATGTTCATCTGTCTGTAAATGATTAAAGAACTAAAGTGTTTGGACCCCCAAATGGAGGAAAACAATTGGTGAGAACTTGAACTAAATGCAGAGGTTGAGCGGTCTCCCCACCCTCAAAGTTACAGGAGAACCTTGAGGAAGAGATGAAATACAAAAATCCTGGCCTTTAGTTATTGGGGGACAGAGTAATTACAGTTACACATATAATTGAACCATAATTGGAGGGATCATGCCGTGACAGTAGGTATGTGATGTTTTATATTGAGACAAGCTTTGGTGTTGTGAGAGGAAAGTGGTATTAAGTGCCACAATGGAGAAGTATGAACCAATAATTATGGATCTTATCAAACTCAATGACTTTTCATTTTAGGAGAAAAGTGAGAATTTAAGAAACATCCCTCCATGTAATTAGTTTTTTTTTGTTAATTTTATTAATGATGGACAGCTTTCTGTTTCACATTTCTTTCAGTTTTCATTTTGTGTATTGCATTGCTATAAAGATAAACAGAAATTTTTTTTATGTCCTTTCTTAGGCTTTCTCTTTCCTTGCAATTCTTTACTTCCCAAGCAAGTCTCTTCAGTAATTTTTAATAGCTATTGAATTTAATTTGCTGTTTTGACTCCTTATCCCCTTAACTTTTTGAGTTTTGCTTTCAATTTCTGATGAAAGGAATCTAGATATTATAATATACTCACATTTTTTCTGATTCCATTCTACATGTGTCTTTTTGTTACCTTTAATTTTTCAAAACAGTTTTCAGTTTTCTATTTCACATGCTAATTCCATATTATAGTCTCCCAGTGCGGCTTTTCTGCAAATCATCAATTTCTAAAGTGAAGGCTATCATGTATGATTGGTGTTTGCTTCCTGGGCCATGAGCATTCTTTGATTATCCTATCTTTCTTCCTATGGTGCTTTCTCTGCTCTCCTATGTGAACAGCTGCTGCATATACTGTTGTATACAAATACTGTGTTTTTTCCATGTTTTATCAAATATCGTAGAAGACTGTGTTTGTTCATGATAGTTATAGCAAATATCTTTTAAAAATTACTCTTTTAGTATACTTGGTCTATTAATCAAATGTCTTGCCATCAAACTCCAAAAGGGTTTTTTGAAATTCCAATATACTATGCCTATTTTTGCTTCAAATTCCTTTGAGATATTGGATATTATTTTTTGTCATCTATTTCCTTAAGTAGCATTTCTGGAATTTACTTTAAAAGAAGATTTTTAATTACTTTAGATTCTTCAACTTTTTCTTCTCTAGATTTCCTCCATTTTCTTCAGCTTTTAGTAGCTTCTCAATTTTAGCTCCTTTTTTTTTTAAATCTACCTGGGATTAGAGAAGTCATTTCCTAAAATTGTCCTGAATTAATCTGAAATACATTATTGTGTGACTTAGAGCTGAGAGTTACGTGACAAATAGTAATATGAACCCTTTCCATGTAATTATTAAGATCTGGTTCCAGTTTCATTATGATGTTTCATAATGAGAGCTTTCATCTTGTGAATCTATATCAATTCAGCCAAAAGTCACTTGGAAGCTGCATTAGCTGTGAGGCAATTTTAGTCTTAACCTCCTGGGCCAATCAAGGTTTGGAGACAGTCTTGTTGCACCATACTCACCTCTATGAACTTTGTGATTCATTGGTAGTGGCCTCCTTGCTGTTTTTGCATAACCCCTCTATTTCTCAACTTTGGAATTTTCACTGTTGGTCCCTCATGCCTGGGATCCTTTCCATCTTCATCTGCATCTCTTGTCTTCCCTAATTTTCTTTAAATACCAGCTAAGATCCTATCTTCTGTGAAAAGTGCCCTCCCACCCACACCCCAAGCTAGGTCCTTTTTTCTGAGATGCTCTCCATTATATATCTTGTCTTAACATAGTTGCTTATATATTCTCTGCTTCATTAGACTGGGACCTTGTTGAGAGCAGAAACCTCATTCCTTCACTTATCTATCTGTTTTTCTGCCTATTTATTTATTTGTTCATTCATTATTTATTTATTTGTTTGTTAATTTATACATTTGTTTATTTATTTCCTTTGGTTTTATCCGAGTGTTTAGAAGATTGCCTGACACAACATATGTGCTTAATAAATACTTGTTGACTTTACTTCATTCCCTTTTAAGGAAAGAAATAGCCTAACCTACATGGTGGAGGGTAGGAGATGGACCATGGTAAAGAGAGATCAGATCACATTCAGTGTCTGATAAGATGTGAAACACATTGGATAAACATATAAGGAATTTGAGAGCAGAGAATAGTTGAGTTTACCTGATTAACTATAGAATCAAGAATGGAAAGGGAAGAAAATGAGGCAGAGTAGGAATAATGATATAGGAGAATGCTGGCAGGTAGAGAGACAGGTGGTTATAGTAAGGATGAGAAATAGGTTTGGGAGGAGTGAGATATATGAAGAGATGGAAAGATAGGAGTGTATGATGAACTAAAGAAATTCCATATTTTTAGTTACAAAAGAAATGTGGGGAGTGGGATAGTGGGATAGTGGGAAAGTCCCTGTGTTGCGGATGGGGAAGAGTGAAGATCATGGGAGCTGAGAATGTTTAAGAACTAGGAGACTGCATTGGAAGTACATTAACATGTAACATGTGTAAGTTCCCTATTATAAATGCCAGGGAAAGGTTAGGATGTAGATGATAATGGTGAGAAAGGAAGGAGAATTGAGAATGACCTGGGGGCATGTACATAACTGCTGTTCAATTGTCCTTTTACTGTACTTATTGGCATGTCTACCCCTCTTTTCTTCTTCTCCCCTACAATATATTTTCCTTAAGGGGCAGGTTTGTCTTGGTGTACCCAGCATATCACACAATGCCTTACCCTCAGTAGTAGGTACTTACTTATTCACTGTTGAATTAGTTACACTGCAGATGACAAAGCTTGTTCCTCCAACACTGAGAAATATTACTGAGTATTAGATATCTTCAGGATAGTCAAGAACTGCAAGAATAATGAGTAGATCAGAGAGGATAAATATGTAGGCTGCAGCTGCAGGCTATAACACTTCTTAGTGTGGTAGAACCAGATTAAAATGAAATTGAGAAATATTTAACAAAATAAAGAATAATATAATAAAGCAAAGATAATAAGACATTTTAAAACTAAATCAAGATGAGGTCTGCAGGGGTCTTTACGTATGTATTAATGGCTCCTGTTTGTATTTGAGTTTGACACTACTGGTTTAGACATTAGCCTCAGATTTGAGGGCTAGATTTGTCAAAAATAAACATGGATCCAGATCTGGGGACATTAAGTGCTTGGTAAAAATGCTTGTTATTTGTTGATTGATTTTTTTTCTAAATACTCAAATATGAGGACTATACAATGGATACATAGCTGTTGTGGTTTGGGGTGCTAGGGACCCCAAAATACCGATGCTCAAATGAATTTGACTCAAATCTTCTTTCAGTCAAAGGAAAAATCAATGTTCATTAAAGATCCACCATATTAGCCAGACTCTCAAGGAATCAGAGCATTTGTAATCCAGTCTAAGTTGAATTGAGCTCCTTCATGGAGGTGGGATGGTTTCCATATACAGAAAGACTGTGGGAGGGATCTAGGCATGGTCTAGTCTTGAAGAGGAGTCTAAAGGATCTTGATGGGATTGTGGTGAGTAGAGGTCAGAACAAGAAGAGTGGGATTTTGATGAGGTCAAGAATGGGAAGCAGCTGGAGGCAATCAGGAGATAATAGATAAGGGAGGGCTAGGCTGGTTGAAGGGCAACAGATTTGGGCATAGATATTTTGATAGGATTAAGGGCCAGAAATGGGGGTGGCAATAGGACAATGGAGGACTAGGCTCTGCTAAGGGTAATGAAAGACTTATGGCCTCAGTTGAACACCACATCAAGAGGGAAGGAGAGTTCAATGGGGTTCCCAGAGCTTATATCCCATCATAGCTATCAGTATATAGTTAGAGGGACATATTGTTGGAGAAATATTTAAGGGAACAAGATAAAAAAGATGTACAAGATATTTTTGAAGATGATATAGGGATTGTTGCTTAAAAATTCAGAATGTGAAGGCTGACTGACCCTTTCTAGTTCTGTTATGTATGATACAAGCAGTATCAAGCATCACTTTCAAAAGCCCCATCATCAGTATTAAGAAAAAAAAAAGATATCCCATATCTCAATTTCGAAAAATGAGATAGATCTCTTTCTTTGTCAAAATCTTTTACTTTCTGCAGGATGATCATTTCTTGCAAAATACGCTGCTCATAATCCTTGAGCGTGCTTACTTTGATAATCTGTCAAACTTTATAATTGAGAAATTTTCATATACTCTTTTAAATTGCTTCATACCTTGACATTAGGTATATATTTCACTTAAGGGGAATTTCCAAAATCAAAATAGAAACTTTGCAATAAACTCCCTTTACAATTTTGGTTATGAGAAGCTTCAAATTCCCTTAGGCTCAACTGATAAAACATGGCATTTATTCTATCCCTAGGATGATGTTCAGCAAACTTTATGACAGAAGGAAACAGCTGGTAAAGTGGGTTCATGGAAAGGTGAAGGTAATATAGACATAAAAAACAAGAGGATAATGATTTTAAAAGGGATAATAGTTGTAATAACAGCATTAACCTTTTGCTTCAAATTATTGCATGTGTGGGCTTTTTCAGAGGTCTAATCAAAGGTTTGTATTAACTGCAATGTGGGAGAAGGAAGTAACAATATATAATTTGAGGTAATATTTTCCTTTCAAATTATTTTTTTTCTTATCAATGCCGTTAAGAAAGCTCGAATGCTGTTAAATTATATTGGTCTTTAAAAGAAAATGTATTTAACTTCCAAATAAACAATTCTGTTTTTGATGCTTATTAATATAGGATTTTGTAGTGAGGGTGAAAAGAGAACCTTTGTTTATAGAACGGGCTGTGGACAAAGTTTAAACAGCAAGTGTAATAGAGTATAAACAGCAAATGGAAAACTTGAAAAAATGTCAAGAAGAAAGAAAGAAAGAAAAAGGAAGAAGGAAAGAAAGAAGGAAAGAAAAAACAGAAAGAAGAGGAAAAGAAAAGAAACAATGTGAAGCCTAAGTGTTACACAATATTTCTTGCCACGGACACAAATACAAAGTTTAGAATTTACAACATCATTTGGAAGACATTTAATAAATACAGGAATTAAGGATCATTATACTTTTCTTAATTTTGTATGTCAAAAAGGTCTTCACCGAGAAGTGAATAGTTGAGGCAATTGGATGAATGTAAACCGGATAATTTTATCAATTGAAACAGATACTTTGGGTATCTCATATGAAAAAGCAAAACATACAAATAGAACAAAGCCAAAACCTTTTTTTTAATGAAGAAAAAGCAAATTATGTAGGTCTGCTTTCTAAAAGAATCAAATTACCTGACTGCTTAACTTCTGCGACTTTTAATCTCACAAAATTCTCCTAATTAATGCTCTATGGAGCACCTTGATCTAAATAAGACAGATAAAATGAATTTATCAATAGTTAATTTTTATATTTTACTTGAAATTTACATAATTTTTGGTTTTTTATATGAAAGTCTTTATGTTGGTACTAAGATACTTTTGACTACTGAAATCAGAAAGGAAAAAAGAATCCAGATCTCAGTTTACATAAGTGGTAATGTCAGTGCTACTGTATTAATTGCCTAAAAGGTATCTTTGAGAAGTTGAAGGTTTTTATAAAACTGAACCTGTAGTATCATTGGCACAGGGAATTCCTGGTGATGAAATTTTGCCCATGCATTCTGGTACCCACTCTGTACTGTTTAGAGCCTGGCTTTGCAAGGTTAAGTGATTTTTCCAAGCTCATATAGCCAATATATGAGAGCATGGCAACCCCAAGTCATTCTGGCCTGTCTCCTGTTCCATAGTGTCAACTTCTCAAGCATAAGGTATGGGATTTGAAAATTATTGCTGGTAGAGTTGGCATTAGATGGATTACATATGCAAAGTTACAAGAAGAGGCAAATATATAGTGTAGTCAGTGGAGTGAATGAGCAGAACAAGAATCTGGAGTTAGAGGACATAGCTTGGAATCCTGGCTCATCTAACCCTCTACCTTTGTGACTTTGGGATATTTGCCTTGTTTCTCTGGACCTCAACTTCCTCATATAGAAAATGAGGGGTTTTGATTAGATGATCCCTAAGGCATCTTTCAGCTCCAAATCTTATGATCCTATGAAACATTTAATGTTCTGGGAATTTCAGCAGTCACCTGTAGCTTACTCTGGGTCAGTAACACACCATTGGACCTTTTCCTTCCTTCTTCACATTCACATTAAAAGAAAAAATTCCTATATACCACTGAATGGGAAATGATTGCTGTACTCATCTTAGATTCTAATTCCAAATTTTATGGTTTTTGGAACTTTCAATTCAGTTTCCTGACCTTTTGGTAGCAGTCTGCTAGGATCCACTTCAGCAGGTTAAGACCTGCACAAAGGGTCTACACCCAAAATAGCATCTCATGCCTCACACGCAAACTACTTTATTTTCTGGGATGACTTACTCATTCCAACATGCCCTCACATAGGCAGACCTCACTTCACTGAAAAGGACTACTGTCACATGTTGTATCTCAAATTTTTTTAAAATCCTAAGAATAGCCCTGCTGAAGGGGAATGTACTCCCCCTAATCTCCCCATTAGCTTTTATACCTCTTCTAGTTCACTTTCATTAACAGAAATCAGCCTACTTTATAAGCCTACATTAATTTAATAATAATATCTTAATAGGTACTCCTATAAAAGCTAATTTCATGAATAGTAACTACTTCACAAATCATACACAAACCTGGATCATATTCTTCCACTGGTAAATTCAATATCTGTGGAGGAAAGTAGTCACACAAACCTGGAGGAGAAGCACATGAAGAAAGAACATTCATGTATTAGGGAAAATTTACAACTTTGATTTTGATGTCATTGGCCTGTTCAGTAGACCTGTATCATAGGAAGTCACTTCTATACTAAGTGATACCTGATGAACCTCATTACTCTCCAGGAAGTCAAATCCTTTTCTATTCTCAATCTCCTGAAATATTTATATGTTTCATCCTGTAATCCACTCTTTTGAGTGTTTGAAAATGATGACTATTGAATCCTTTTAAATCACAGAATTGCAGAAACCCATCGGGTTGGTACTTTCTGGACCATACTTATTGAGCTAGCCATCACTTCAAATCCTAGGACTATGAGTCCTCCAGTCAGAGTATGGCAAACAGAGCTCAGACTGACTCTCCAAGTAAGACAAGTAAACCAATACAGCTCTTTACTCATCAGGATTGTGCATCATTTCATTGGATCTCAGCATCTTTTCCCATGCAACAAAGCAGCTACACAACCTGCCTTTCCCCTTTCTGCTTTTCTCTCTCAAACCAGAGAGGGCAGCCACAACAGAGACTTCTGAGAGGCTTCAAGTCTTAGGTGGCACTCATTTTCACGAAAGTGCAACTGAAATAAGCTTTGAATGACCTCCAATTTTTATTCAGCCAACCAGGTATAAACAGCTGAAATCTTCATGTCAGCTGACTTCTCCTATGGCTGGTTTCTTGCTCCTATACTTTCATTAGATTAAAACAGACACTTGTGGTACGCAGTAGCTCACTATTAACTTTTAAGGTAAAAATTCCCCAAATTTCCCTTATGAAATCAAGTTCCCTTACTTAATCATTCCTCAATTTCTAAACAGTCATGTGATTCAAATGTTATTTTTATTATACTCATACCTCAAAATAGTCACATGAAAATGAACTGAAAGGGACTATAATGGCTTGAAGGCCCAACTTTCATTGAGTTCCTAACATGGGTTCTCTATTACATTCTGTATCCTTGAAATTGTCTTTATTCATTTATATTTTTAAAAGAAATAAAAGTTTATTAAAAAATAAAGTTTATCAATAAATATTTTTAATAAATGAAATTTCTTTCTCCACCATTTTAAAACATCAAACTATTTTTATATAAATGATATTGCCCTACATCTTTTACAAGATTTGTCTTTATATTTGTGCCATAGTCCATTTTCTGTCCAAAGCTGTTCAGATACTGTCTGAAAACTGAATATATTTCTTTACACACTTAAAAAAACCCCAATTTTTTAAACCAAAGTTATTTTCTGCTCTTTTCAGGCATCAAACATCAAACATAATAGTGTCACTGAGTATCTAAAAGTTCTGTTTTAAGCCATTAGAAGTATAAGAGTTGCCTGGAGCAGTAACTAAAGGTGTGTGGCAAAATTATTGAAGAATTTGGTGGAAAAGAAAGGCTTAGAAATACCTTGCATCCTTTACTAACTGATTTGACACTTTTTCTTTATTAAGAAAAAATATATTTTCTGCTCCTTTCTTTACCGAACTGCTCCCTATGAAAAGATACTTTAAAGGAACAATATCATATATCAGTCATAGCACAGATCCCTAGGGTTACTTGTGAACCAAGTATAGAGGTGGAAAGACAGGACTTGATTAGGATCTGTCAGATGTATATACCTATGTTTATAGATATAGCTGTAAATAGATGTAAATACATGGAGAGAGAGAGAGAGAGAGAGAGAGAGAGAGAGAGAGAGAGAGAGAGAGAGAGAGAGAGAGAGAGAGAGAGAGATAATGATTATATCATTTATATAGGGTAAAGAACCTTGGAAATGGATGAGAAATTGGGTCCTGGATTTGAGCTCCTTGAAAGCAAGGGATATTTTTTCCCCTCTGCTTTTATTTGTATCTCCAGAGCTTAGCACAGTGTTTGCTACATAGTAATGAGGAAAGTACTTTGTAGATTATAATATAGAAATTGAAAATGGAGTATTTTAAAATCACCTACATGTCAAGTCTTCAGTTTGCTTTATGTAATAAAAAACCCTATATTTTTTGTTTTGGGCAGCTAGGTGGAACAGTGGATAGAGCTGGGCCTAGAATCAGGAAGACTCATCTTTTTGAATTCAGATCTGAACTTAGACACTTACTAGCTAGCTGTGTAACCCTAGATAAGGCGCTTAACTCTGTTTACCTCAGTTTCTTCAACTGTAAAATGAGCTGGAGAAGAAAATGGCAAACCACCCCAGTATGTTGGCTAAGAAAACTCCAAATGGGGTCACAAATCTGAACAACAATTTTTTTTTTGTACTTTTGAGATTCTCTTGGATCTTCTGTTTATAACATTCATGTTAATTGAGTAAGAATTTAACTTAGTTATTTTGAGATGAAGTCCATTGTCTTTTTAAAAATTATATCCAATCTGTTCTCTTTTAAAAATAATTTTGAAGTCTTCTTAACTGCCTTCAGAAACTGGAAGGAAAGGTCAAGACTTTCCTTGAAAGTTATCTAGCATCAATAGTTTGGTCATGATCATATTGCAGAAAGCAGACCCAGTATATTTAGCTCTTAAGTCCCTCATCTTGACCCTAACTATCTGAGCCCTAGATAGATTCAAACAATCAGACAATATTTTCTGTTATCCATTGTGATGGATAGGTGGAGGTTAAAGAAATATTTCATTGTCTATAGAAGGATATTTCATTTCTCAAAGTACTTAAGCCTAAGAGGACCTCAGTTTTAGGGGTGGAAATTCTATAGACTACAGTCCCCAGAAGATTGTATTTGGGTTCACAATATTGTGACATAACTCACTATTGTGTCTGAGGTAACTCTGATTTGGTGAGGGTTCTCTGCAGTGCTGAGGGTTTATTCAGAATTATGGTTATCTCTCATGAGCTGGAGAGGTGCAAGATGGAAAGAAATGCACTCCCACTTTACCTATGCTTCTCAACCTTTTACAATTCAAATACCACCTTTTGCTTGAAGTCTTTTCCTAATTACCACATCTACTAGTGTATTCCCTCCCAAATTACCTTGTACGTGTGTGTGTGTATATATATATGCATCATATTTTACTACTGGATTTTGCATTTCCTAAGAAATCCACCAGGGAAGAGATTTTCCCCTCAGTTAGGGGTAATATCATTATAGAATTCTGGAGCCACACCCCTCATCTATTAGCAAATGACCCAGTGATGATTAGGTTGAGCTAGAGTACTATGGGCAATAAAAGAAAATACAGTTAAATAAAAATTTATTATTAGGAAGTCAATGATTGTGCAAGAGACAAACCTGACTCAAGTCGGTCCCTGTTAAAGTAGTTTCTGATTGGAATGAAATGAGATACTCAGAGGCCATTCAGAAGGAAACATGAAGTTTATTTAGTCATAGAATAGAAAAGATGTTCAACAAGGATTTTGTAGCTCTTAGTTCAAGTATACACAATCTCCCTTGCCTCTATATGGGAGATAGGATCTTGCCCAGATTACCTTTAAGTGGGCCATTTTATTCCCTCAGTTGACCAGGAAGCCAAATCAGTACAGCTGGTGGTCACCAGGAACCCAGTTCAAATGAAAGTTGACTTAAGACTTAGCCTTTGGGCTAATCAGTTCTCAGGAAGAGCTTCCTGGCCTTCTGAGGAAAGAACTAATTTAATATCCAAGAAGGGTGGAAGGCAGTATTGGGCAAGGTCCTGGTAGAGAACAATCCTATCTTAAACAGGATTTAATTTTGATGTTAAAAAGACTTCTGGTCTTAAATATATGTCCAAAGTCATTGAGACTACATATCAACATTTGTTAACACTTTTATTTTTCACTCTGAATGTTTTGTTTGTGTGTGTTTTTTTAGGAGATAGGAATAGATGGCATTTGAACTTAAATAAATTAATTTAGGTCCCATCTCAGACACTAGCTGTGTGACCTTGGGCAAGTCTCCAAGCCTCAAGCAAACCCCTGAGACTGATCTACTAAGTTATAGATGGTAGCTATATTGTCTCAATATTAGTATGACTGGGTATAATTCTAAATAATAAAAAGCTAGAATATACATATGACTTCATTATCATATTAAACTCTGGTCTCAGTATATGTTACAAAATAGTAGATTTTGACAAATTGCAGTAATTGCATTTTATTGTTTAATTTTTCTTATAAGCAACTCAGCACACCAAAACAACGTAGAAAAAATACATCTTCAGGACAGAAGACCAAAGAAAATCATAGTTTATCACTTTGCAAGGAAGAACACAAACTTAATTTTGATGTTATATCAACTCCTAAAAAGGATAGCTACCATAGGTAGTAGTGATGGTATTGTGATATATATGAATTTTGAAATATGAAATTGGTGATTGATTGGCAGGAAATCTGGGTTCTAGGCATACCACTTCTGCTAAGCTATTTGTTACTACTTTTGACACCTAACTCCTTTGTTTCTTCATCTTAAAAGAAAGGACTTAGGTTAATGGTTTCTAAGGCCCCTTCCAGACCTCAAATTCTATTAATTAAATAAATTATTAGGGTGGGAACAGGAGTATTAGCACTGATGACTTTCTGACTGCTAATGGACTTTAACTGACTAAACACTTTAGCTGTGATATACACATAAGTAACATAATAGACACATTGCTTTGCATGCCTGGTGCTTTGTGTATAATATGCACTTAATAAATGTGTGTTGAATTATACTGAGTTAGAAAAAAAGATTTTTTTAAATTAAATTCTAGAACATTGCTTCAATATCAAATTCTAAATAAAACAAACAAAATATGAGGATATCTTTATGACTTAATTATTATACAGGGTGTCCCAAAAGTCTTGAAGCAGTTTTATGCTTTATTAGTTTAAAACTGCACCAAGACTTTTGCAATACCCTGTATTTATACTCTGATCTCAGTATTGTGTACCTATATTGCTATTGCTTATATTTGAATGTCTCTGTACTAACAACTGTAAAAAAGTACATAGTATTGTCATTTTGCATAATGAATAGCTTTGGATTTGCTCTGTTGGAATATCATTTAGGCAGCTACATTTCTTTAATGCACAGTAGTTAAATAAACTCCAAGGTTTTTACTCTGCAATAACCCATTAAATCATCTTAAATACCATGTCATAATGACAATTCAATGCAACCAGATGTGATATTTGGGGATTTTAAAAATACTTTCCTAAAGATATAGTTTCCTGATTTAAAATTCTCTAGCCTGTTGGCACAGCTGTTAGATCTCATGGCTTTAGTATTTTCTGCCTTACATTAGTTATACTCTAAATCATGGGTGGCATTGCTTTAAGTGCAAACTAACTAAATTTCTCAGTACATTTAGATAAGCTGCTTTATGTGATCCACATTGGCATGAATTACCTCTCAAGGCATGATTTTCTCAGGATTGAAATGTGCAAATAAGTGTGATCACATCTTGACTTAAGAGCATTAATAACAGAGCTTGAAGGTGCACTGTACTATGAGAGACTACTACATAAGTTAGCAAGGCATTAAATAACTCTGTGCTCATTTTGCCCAGGCTTAGAGCTAGGAGGGTGAGGACACAATGCATGACTGCTGAAATGTACCAAGCCTATGTCTAAATTCAACATTAATTATACATGAGAGTGATTTAACATTACCTTAATATTGAACTAATATCTATGCCTAATGCTCTGAATTGTAATTCCACATTAGCTAGAAAAGGGCTCCCAGGAAGTGTGAGTCTTTCATTACTTTAATTTTCCCTCTATGATGGAACTTGAAATGAACTTTTGAACTGCCAAGTTAAGCAATGTGTTTGACTGTTGGCATAAACCACAATTCTATTCATGATAGTAATACCAGATACTGCGATGCCATTTGACAACTCTGTTATACATTGGTGCTGGAAAGGATTATGGCTACCATCAGAAGGAATTGCAGAAATTAGGTCATAACCAACAGGGGAAATGGATCATAATGAGTACAGATTCATATCAAGCAGGCAAGTTATATACCACATAATGTCCCGGGAAAAGCTGCCATATTTGAATCTGGAAAGAAGCCCATTGCTGATACAACAAATCAATTGATAAGAAGTATCTTTATTATACTCAATTTTTCTCAAAAGCACAACTCCAAATAAACATACATACATATCTATATATCTATATATATCACATAAAACAAAGTACACACCAAAGGTAAATTGCATTTTATATTTTTCAAAAGTAAGTTACACAATAGAATTTTCAGCATTGTATTTGTTAAGTAGTAAGATTAGAAACACCAGTAAAAGAAAATGCTTTTGACATTTCTTTTTCAGTTTTTTAGGCTGTTTTTTTTTTTTTTTTTTGCTAGCTGTAGGATTACCAACAGCAAAATGTAGGGGAAAAATGTAGTGGAAATTGCCTGTTTTGTGAAATATAGGAAAAAATATACCATCTGTGATTTAGCACAGTTTCCAATATCCCATCTGTGATAGAAGTGCAAGTTCTCAACCAAGGCTGAATCCCAGAGTAGATTAATTTGATAAAAAGTTTCCTTAAGGAGACTTCTTTTGTGATATGTCTCAGACTTGTGAATTTTTTGGATGAAATAGTAAACATTTGGCCTTTGTTGTTCTGATCCATATGCATACACATGCATAAATGCATACATACATATATTTATGTATCTAAAATTCCTATAATGCACCTATGTTAGAATAATGCATAAATATATGTGCATACACATATATAACATACACACATATTTGTGTGTATGTATGTTTATGCTATTTTGCATATTGGTTACATCTATATTTTATACCTGTCTTTCAATAATGCTCAATTTGATATAAGATGGGTCTGCCTTAGATTTTGTCCAATAGACTAGTTACCAAAATACGAAGGACTTCATTTAATATGGTTTCACTTACAGCCATCCCATATCACAGAGTCTTTGGACAGCATTATTTCAAGGCTGTAGTATATTTTATCAATATACTCTGTACAATAAACTATACAGAATACTTTTGGGTGGAATATGATCATAAATGGACTATTGTTCATTTATACTGTAGCTTAGTAATCATTTCAAATAATTAGTAATTGCAAAGACCAGATCAACCGAGGTTAATCTGAGTTCATTTTTTGACTTGGCTACTAGACTGGGAGATGTGAGTGCTCTGTTCAAAAGAATATAAATTTTCATCACTTATACTTTGCAAGTTTTCTTGGGGTTTGGGAGCTAGACTTTTTTCCTTCCCTACTTATTTATTCATTTTTTTTTTAAACTGTGACGATTAACTTTTTAGTCTCATGTAGTTTTCATTTATGATTTCTTGAAATATAGCTCTAGAAAACCAGGCTTTGATACAAAAGCCCTTTGGGATTCACATAGAGCTACTTGACTGTGTCTTTAAACCCAAAATACTGGCTCTCACTGATTGGCCAATAACAGGCCACAGCCCGAGCTTGACTTGTTTGTTGTTTGGGTTTTGATATCTCAGAATGAGTATAAATAACAATTGTTTTCTGTTCTGGCCAGACACTCAGGTCTTCCCCTATCTAACTGATTCTTTTGTGAAGGCAAAGTAGGCTATCTTTTACCTCAGTTCTTACAACCTTTAACTACTAAATGGGCATTGCCTCAGACAAACTGAAACCTGGGAAACACCGTACCTTAAAAAGGCCAAGGTCTCCTACCGCATCTTGGACAATGGCCAGTTGTCCTGACTTGCATCTTGCCACTAAACTCAGATGACTCTGGAGGAGAGAATGGGGATGATGACTTTGCATACTTCGGCCTCACTTAAATCCAATTCACTTGCAAATCAAGACATATCCCTCCTGGTGTCATTGGTCCTCTTTGGGAATGAAAGACTAACAATAACAAAGACTGGAAGATTAAGGGAATGCTATAGATATAATATATCTTGAAACATTTGACTGTCTCCTGATTTTTTTAGAAAATTTGGAGAAAGGTAGAGTAGATAACAGTTATCATAATATCAATATTTGTAAAGCACTTAGCACAGTGCCTGACACATAATAGGTCCTTAATAAATACTTCCTTCCTTTCTGCCTAGAACAATTAGATGGACTTGCCTGTTATAATGGTCATAGAATCACAGATTTAAAACTGGAATGGATCGCAGAGGTCATCGAGTTCACCCTCCTCATTCTACAGATGAATAGAAGGACCCAGGGAAATGAAATGACCAAAATCATATAAAAAGTGAGTGGCAGAGCTAAAATGTAAACCCAAATGCTCTGCTGCCTAATCTAGCACCCTTTCCATGATGTCTCTCTGTTACAAAATACAAAGATGAGCTATTAATGGTTCTATATCAGCTTTGAAAATGGAAACAGGGGAGCAATCAGGGTTCTGTGCTTGGCTTGTGCTGTTTAGTATTTTTTTCCCAGTGATTTGGATAAAGACATAGGTAACATGCTTAACAAATTTCAGATGATAATTAGTCAACAAACATTAATTTAGTCAATCACTGGGGATATAAATACAAAAGTTAGACTTTCTCTGCCTTCAAGGAATTTACATTCTGCTGATAATAAGTTGGGAAAGATTCCTACTATATTAGGTGACAGAGTCATGATTCAGAAAGATAAAGTTATATAAGTTAAAATTTAGTACAGATAAAGACCCACAATTGAATTCAAAAGACCAGTTTCACAAGTGTAAGATTGAGAAGACAGATATGCATGTGCATGGGAAAAGAAAAAAGATCTGGGGGTTTTAATGGACTGCAAACTCAATATGAGTCAATGTCATATGACAGTCAAGAAGAAAGCTAATGTGTATGATCACAGGTTGTATTGAAAGATAGACCATCTATAATAAAGAAATGATTCTCTCTATCTTGCCCCAATCAGTTTGCATGTGGATACACATCCCATATTTTAGAAAGCATAATGATAAGCAAGAAAATAGTCAGAAGAGGACAACAAGGTTGTCAAGGATGTCTAGCCCATGATTTGTGAGGATCACGTGAAGGAGCTGAGAAGCTTTATTCCAGGAAAAAAGAAGATTTAGGTGGGACTTGATAGCTGTCTTTCAGTATTTATAAAACAGACATTTCAAAGAAGAGTTCTTCTGCTCAGTTCCAGAGAAAAGAGCTGGGAGCAATGGATAAAAGTTGTAAAGAGGCCGAATGAGATATGTTGTAATGAGGAACTCAGCAATTAGAGTAAACCCAAAGTGGAAAGGTTTGCTTTAGGAGATAGACATTTCCTCTCTCTCTTGAGGTGTTTAAGCAAAGTCCTGTGGATTATGTTTTAGGTGCTTTGTAAGGGAGAATCTTTTTCATGTACAAGTTACATGGATGAACTCTTATGTCCCTTCCAGTTCTCTGTTTTTGTGAACTTATTTGGAAACAATAGAATTACAAATTCAGATTTGCTTTCGACTTTGATATTAACAAGTTACTAACTAGAAAACAGGTTAGACAATATTGGTAACTTTAAATGTTTTTACATGTATTATCTCATTTGATTTGATACTCACCAAAACCCTGTTGGGCTGATATCTTACAGATGAGGTAATAAGAATTTCACAAAAGTTCAGAGACTTGCTCAAGGTCACACAGCAAATAATTGACAGACCCATGGCTACCCCAGGTCTTCTGACATTCAGTCATTGACTTTCCCATTACACCATCCTGCTTCTCTGGACTTAAGAATTTCTTGTTTTAATGTTGTGTCATTCATATTTATTTGAAAGTGGAAGTCTAGGGATTCTATGTAAGATTCAACTTGCTTTTAAATGAAGGGGAAAATACAATAAAATATTTTTGGAATATACTAAATAATTACACAATGACTAGACATTGCTTTTTATAAATCTTGTACTTAACTAGACACATTCAGCCTTAAATTAAATATTTTCTTCTTTAGAAGGTAGAAGGTATATGGGCATATATTACAATGCTTTGATGAATTAGTAAATTTCATGTAAATTCCATGTAAATTTCATGTCATCTCTATCTGTCAATATATTGGAAGCCTTCCTTTTCTCTGATATTGCATGGTTACCAATGGAGCATAAAGGGGTACCTCTGACCATCAGTTATCCTTCTCTCTAGTGACTGGAGCATTATTTTTTTTCCATTTCTCTGATGACATCATTTATATCATTTCTCTGGCATGATTTCTTACTGGTTGCTGTTGTTGTGTTTGTCCTTCATTCTCGAAGAGGACCATGACATCAAGATGATGATATGACTTGCAGTTGACTTTAATTTGAGTGAAGGAGGACTATGCAAGGTCACCAACCTCACTTTCTTCTCCTCTGCCATCTGGATCTAGTGGCCTGATATTCATCAGGACAGCTGGAGATGGCCCATGATGCAATGTAGTGTGTTTTTCATCTGGCTCATTCCTACTATATTCTCCATATTGCTCTTTGGGTGACAACATTAATTCTTTAGAGAGTAATATTCTGTGACTCTCAGTCGTGTAGCATGTAGTATGCAACATTAACAGAAGAATATTGTTAGAAAAGATTGGTCCATAGAAATATGTATTATTTAAATTTTCAGTGGTTGTCCTTGCACATTTGAGCAATATCCTTTCTTTAGCCAAATCCTAGTCTATCAATGGTAATTCCAGAAGAATAAACCACTGAACTTGAACTTTTCACTAAAATTAAAGCACTGCTTGGTTAAAGGTATTTAGAAACCTAAAGGTTGTGATTTTTCTTTCAATAAAGTTGTTGAGAGATAGAATGTTAAGCATAGTAATATGTATATTAATTATGTATATTAATATAGAGAGTATTTATGATGCCCTGGGTACTGTGCTAAGCATTGGAGATAAAAAACCAAACCAAACCAAAACACAAGGTGACCCCTACTCTTAAAGAATTTACATTCTAATAGGAAAGACAGAACATGAGAGGGATCTGGGGTGGGGGAAGAAAGAGGGTAGTCAGGAAGGTAGCATAAAGGTGAAGCAGGTCAGAAGGTAAAAATGGAGAGTGAGCAGTGTGGTTGGACCTCTTCATGATGTGGTGATTCCAGGCAGGGAGTCTCCAATCTCTGAGCAGTCCTTGAAAAAAAATGCTGATGTTATTGCTGTGAACTTGGACAATTAGAAATTATATACTTGTACGTAAAAAAAGACACATTTAATGAAAACGTGTATCAGAAATGATCAAGTATTTACTTGGTGTTAAAGTATGTAGGACAAGGGGCACCACTATGCAAGGTAGTAAATTTATTGCATTTCAGTTATTTTTTTGGGTTTTAGGAATTTTCAATACATTGTATGTTACAGAGATTGCGATAGTAGTTCTTGCAACAATAAAATTAAATCATGTGGAAACCATTACTGCCCATTTGATAATTTAGTGAAAGAGATATAGGATCCATTATGATCTTAAGTTTGGGATCCTATTCAAGTTAGACAATTAATTAAAAATGACAACTTTCCTTCTAAGTAGTCATGACTAGTGTGTAACTGAATGTCATTTCTTCCCTGGGACCAGAGGAGACCTTGCTTTGAATAAATATTTGGTACTCTGAAATATGCAAAATCAGTTTGCCAGTTTCTTAGGATTCTTATATGGAGAAACCATTTTGTGTTTCAAAATAAAATAAATTGATCAAAAGTGGGCTATGTTCTTTATATACCATGGTAAAGGTCTCACTTCGGTTTCTCTTGAGACCAAGTCATACAATAGATTTGAAATATTACTAAAAGCACATCTCACCAACACCAGTCCTTATTCAAAGACTGAAATTTCACATGTAGAATTAACAGCCTAATGAGGGCATTGCTACTTATATTACAAAGCTGTACTATCTGTCTCACCACTTCAGTTTGAGGAATTTCTTAGATAACATGTTGAAGGATATACTTTTATGTTAAGTTCACAAGGAAGCCTTCGAAGACAAGACACTAGCCAGTGAGAATGTGTTACTATATGCCAGAGAATTGAGAGCAATAGCTTATAACATAAATAACATTCAGGTAGAGAAGTATCACTAAGACAATAAGCAGAACATTGATAATACAAGCTCCATAATATCTTCAGATCAGTTCAGATAGACCAGGATCTATTCAGATACCAATGGATTATATCAGTACTCTATGTTGAGATTTATAGATGCTGAATAAAGTATCTATAAGTAGAACTGCCACCTCCTTCCTCTCCTCCAACTCTTTCTCCTCTGCTAAGAATGGATGCAGGTATTTTGGGATGCAAATCTACTTTTTAAAGCTGCATGATAATTATATTTTTTTATATTACATCTACATTTTTGCATTAACCAAACTCTTACAAACCCATATTAAGACACTTAAGGGAAGGACTGTGCAAGTGTTAGCTTGAAAGATTAGCTTATCAGTCTTCAGCTTTGAATTATGGGGTGTGGAGAGTGACTGTAAGACTTAGAGTTAAAAATTAGAGTGAGGTTTAGTGTAAGGATACATGAGACCAGGTGCCAATCAGCAAGCCCCTTCACCAACAGGATCACTTGAGGCCCTGAACAAGCAGCTTTTTAAATATGTGGTTAAATCAGGGCCCTAGTTTCCTAATCATGTGGGTACATAAAAGCATCTATCAAACAGGGCATTCATAAACTACTCCAGCACTGACTGATACATGATTCTTGTAAAGGTTAAGGAGAAGGAGATGGAAAATCAATGGCTAGGTGGAAACTGAAGCATGGCTGATGTGAAAGTGGGTGCCACATTATTACGCCCATTTTATAGATGAGAAACTGAGGTTCAGAGAGGTTGTGACTTACTCATGGTCACTTAGTGTTAGTAGAGATAGAATATGAACCTAGGTCTTCATGACTTCATGTCTTGTATTTTTTCCATGTTGCCACAATGCCTATCCTCTAGGAATCTAGGTGATCCAGTAGATAGAACGCTGGGCCTGGAGTAAGGAAAAACTGAGTTCAAATTCAGCCTCAGATACTAATAGCTGAGTGACCCTGGGCAAGTCATTAACCTCTTTTTATTTCAGTTTCAACTATAAAAGGAGGATAATAGCAGCATCTACCTAGTAGGATAGTGGTGAGGATCAAATGAGATAATGTTTGTAAAGTGCCTGGCATGCAATAGGTACCATATAAATGCTTATTCCCTTCCCTTCTCTTCCTTTTCACCCTCCCACTATGTCATGCTTCTGAGACACTATGCGGATTCATGGTGATTGGAATAAAGAGGCAGAAAACAAAAGAAGTATATTCCTATAAATAACTCCAAATTTCTACAGTCTTCAAATTCTCACAATTCTTTCTCCTTCCAATACCCATATCAGCTTTGTTTACAAAATTTACTCTCATAATTCCCTAGGTGGGCAACATTTACCTAGGGATTAAGGTCTTCATTCACCTAACACCAATAATTACTCTTGTCTCATACCCATTTAAAAAAAAAATTGCCATGGTTAGCCACCAAAGGCAAAATTAGGAAAGCAGGTCACCATGTCTCCAGATGAATTCAGTTATATAGATCTGGTTAGTTTGATGAATGCTATGGACTGTAAGTTAGTCACTGTGTTAGGAGGCATGACTTAATTAAATCTCTAGACTTCTACTTGCCAGGATTGTTGAGAAGGAAGAAGTTATGGTACACATAAATGTTTGAGTTAACTTTGTCCCCAGTGAGATTGATCTGAAATCCCGTAGTGGGGAGCTCCTGTGACCTTAGGAAAACCACCTTTCTAACTTCAACTAATCTTGATTTCTTTGTGGGTGGTTATTAGAGTTACTTTTATATTCATTACCTGCATTTTAGACACCTTGGGAATGGCTTTTATTTGGGAGTATTTGTATCTATTTTTATTAAGGAGATTAATTGTTTGAATCCTCAGGCTTTTAGTATACCCTGGTCTGTAAGACCCACTATTTTCTGCTCTGGGTATTTTCACTGGTTGTCCCCTATACCTGAAATGTTCTCCCTCATCTCCATCACCTGACTTCCCTGACTTTCTTCAAATCTCAGCTAAAATTCCACCTTCAACATAAAAGTCTTTCACAATCTCTCTTAAATTTAGTGCCTTACCTCTATTGACTACTTCCCATTTATTCTGGATATAGCTAGTTTGCATATGGTCCCTGATATTAGAATATGAGCTCCATGAGAGCAGAGTCTTTCTTCATATACCCCTTTTTTATATCCCTAGTGCTTAGCACAGTGCCGAGAACATAGTAGGCACTTAATTAATAAATGTTTATTGACTGACTGATCCATTGCGTAAGATGTTTTGCTGAACCACAATCAGGACAGTCTCCTATTGTATTTTGTTAATTATGATGATAGTGGCCATAGTACCATTAACAGAAAATGAAACTTTTCAGAACTGGTGCTATTTGTGCAGACAGAACATAGATATGAACTGCCAAAGGAAGAAGATTGTAGAAGACAGTGGTCCTGTTCTGACTCCATACCCTCTTGTCATTGACCTTGCTGGTGATGAGGCAGGTATGAACTGCCCATCCTCAACTCCTACTTCTCCCCAGGTTGCTCTGTACAAGGCTACCCTGAGGATATATCACTATGCAAAACAATGATAAATCCCTAGCAAGGGTCATGAGGACTGAATATACAGTTCCACCATGCCATCCGTGTGTCACATTCTTGTGGTGACAGCAATTGTGTTTTCCTAGGAATTATAGCCTGACCTCATATCATTTTGCTAGTCCTAATTCCTCTCAAACCTGTGAAATTTCAGTTTCCAAACAGTCAAGTCATGAAATGTTATTTTATCCCAAGAGATCTAATACCTGGCCCTTTGGTCAAACAGATAGGGACTAATGCTTTGAAATGGGAACCAATGGGAAAAGCCCTGTCTTGGTGAAGCTTTCTCCAAACCTTCCTACTGTTTCCATGTCAACAGTGCCCGACACATAGTAAACACTTAATAGATACTTATTGAATAATTGAATGAATTTATTAATAATATTATATAATATTATTTAATTATTAATATTAATTATTATATAATATTATTATATAATATAGTATTATATAATATTATCAATATTTAGATGTGCCAGTATTATTCAGTATGTCTTTCATGAGCATTTCAGTAAGCAATCTGCTTATATTCTCCCCAATAATTATTTCTAGCACCAATTTTTTCTTTTCTTTTAGTAAGCTAACTCAATATGATCAAGATTCTTGTTTGAAGTGATACAACCAATAATTGTTGGAAGTGGGAGCTGAAGCCAGGTCTCCTGTGACTTCAACTCTAGCTCTCCTACCACTACACAACATTGACTCACTTTTCCTTCTTTTCATTTCCTCCCCAAAATAGCAAGATAAGAAGATTACCCTGTATACCGCAGGCAAGCTTCTTCCTCATAATCCCCCTGCTGCTAATTTCTTAAGGCTGAAACTCTTATTTTATTTCATTTTAAAGACTGGAATTCTTTCAACTTACACTTTAGGGTTTTGGCATTTCTGAGTCTTGAGAGCCTCTAAGAATAAATTAAAAACACTATACAATCAAGCAGAGGAGATAAATGCATATGAAAAGGAGATGAACAAAGAGAAGAAATAAATGTATGGAGGAAGAATATTGGGGAAGGAAGTGGAAGCTGTGTAGTAAAAGTATTTCTGGGAAGAGTGACAGAACAATAAAGATACCCTTTTCTGGGTCCAACTGAACCATTATCGTAGGGATACAGCTGGAGTTCCAGGTTAGAATCCTTGTCAGTTCCCAGAAGAATAAGGGTGAGGGAAGAGAGAGAGAGAGAGAGAGAGAGAGAGAGAGAGAGAGAGAGAGAGAGAGAGAGAGAGAGAGAGAGAGAGAGAGAGAGTGGGGTAGGGACAGGGAAGGAGAGAGAGAGAGGGAGAGAAGGGAGAAACAGGAAGGAGGGGGGAGGAGAGGGAGGAAGAGAGAGAGAGAAGGAATGAAAAGAAAACAATTCAACCCTTAAGTTCCCTTCTGTCCCTTCTGATTCCAAGAAAGACAAAGAAATCAAAAATGTATTTTGGGCACAAGTGTCCAAATGAGTCAATTTCTAGGCCCTCAATTTAACGCATGGGGGATGTAGTCAGAAACTCACTATAGGAAAAAAATGAGAAATTCAATGTATTCCTCCCCTTTGTCAGTGAGCCTCTCTGCATTAGTGAAAGTCCAAAGATATGCTATTCCTATAAATATAAATGCTATTAGGGGTTTGGCATATACATACACTCGCATATACATACACTCCATTAACTTTCTTAGCTGATAACCACCTGGCCACGTGGAGGAGCCTAGAATTTCTGAGAGAATCCTGATGACATGTAAGGAAAATACCTTAGAGAGACTATGGAGCAAGTATAGACATTCTTTAACTGGATATGGTTGCCTAAAGATGTGGTGAAGGGAAGGCTCTTTGGCTTCAAAGTCATTAGAAAAAGTCCTCTCAGGGTCAGTCACCTCCTTGTTTTTGTTTTTGTTTTTTATAACTTACTATTTCTTTTATTTTATTTTTGTAAATTTTGTTATTTATTTTAAAAATAAATGCCAAATGAGAAAAGAAAAAAAAAAACCATTGCCATGTGCACAGCAGAACATGAGAAAGGCTTCAATATAAAACAATAATTTTCCATTTGAAGAAAACCTATTTTGTAAATACTACACAGTTTTCAAACCCACCTAGCTTTTCTTTGCTTCCTTGTAGGTTTGCTTTTAAACTCAGCTAAGTACTTTCTATTTTGTTTTTTCCCTTCCCTCTCTGCCCCAAAGGAAGCTACAATTAAGCATGAATATATATATATATGTATAGATATCTATAAGCACACACACATATATACATACACACACATATATACACATACTCATATACACTCATACACATATATGTAAGACAGTACTTGTCATCTATTTCTCTGGAGGTGGAAAACATTTTCCTTCATAAATCTAAGACTTCCCATGTTTTTCTACAACAAGCTCATCATTTCCTACACCACAGCAATATTACAATCCAAACATATCCTGTGTGAAAGATTGTCTGTGAGAGCTTTTTTCCTCCAGTTCCTCGCATTCCTTCTATTTTTGGATGCATAGGTTTTATTTGCACAAAAAAAATGTCAGTTTAAAATAATCAGACATCCATTTTATACTTCAACAATGCTTCCACTTTATAATATTTTTAAGGTCTGACACTGCTGAATCTGCTTCTTTTACATCTTTTTTTCCCTGATTTCTTTGAAGCCCTTGACCTTTTGTTTTTCTATGTGAACTTTGTTATTATTTTTTTCTAACTCAGTATGATAATATTTTTTATTAATTTAGTTGCGATGGTACTGAATAAATAGATTAGTTAGGCAAAATTTTCATTTTTAAATTATATTGGCTTTACCTATCCAAGTAATAAATATTCCTTCAATTATTTAGATCTCACTTAATTTCTATAAAAAAAATTTTAGTTTATGTTCATGTAGTTCCTTTGTCTGCTTTGGCAGCTATACTCTCAGGTATTTTATACTGTTTAGTTATTTTAAATGGTCTAAAACAATATTACATAATATTGCTGATACATAGTATAATTTCTCTATTTTCTATTTTGATTAAATCTATTTTAGTTTTAACTTTGTCTGAAATCATGATTATTACCCCTGCATGTTTTACATAATAAATTCTACTCCCGATGTTTATTTTATCTTTGTGTGTATCTCTCATTTTTATAATGTTTCCTAAAAGCAACATACTGTTGAATTCAAATTTTTGATCTGCTATCAGTTTCCATTTTATGGGTAAATTCATCCCATCACATTCTAAGCTACAATTATTTCTTGTATATTTTCCTCCTTCCTATTTTTCCTTTCTATCCTTCTCACCCTGTTCTTATCCCTTCTTACTCCTCTGCTTTACTTCTACCCACTACCTTGCCCTCCTATTCCTTAACCTACACACCTCTGCAAGAGTCCCTCCCTTATCCTCTTCCCCCACCTTATCCTTTTGCCTTGTTATTTTTCTGTATTTAGAAGACTTATATATATATGTATGTTCTTCCCTCTTTAACCCATTCTTCATGAGAGTAACGTTCCATCATTACTTGCCCTCCTCTTTACTAATTTCTTCTGTATCATTCTTTTCCTTTTATACCTCATTTCTATGAGATAATTACTCCTTTTTATTTCTTCCTACAGTTTTATTTTATTTTGGAAATACCTCATCATACACAGCTCAGCTAAAGCCTTTTTTTCAAACTACCCAAATAATGATGACAGTCATAAGAATACTGACATTTTCTCATATTGATCTTTAATGTTTCCTTATATTTCTCCTGGATACTACGTCAAATTTTCCCTTAAGTTCTGATGTTTTTGTCACAAATACCTTAAAGTCTTTCAGTTCATTAAATACCCATTTTTTTCACATTCAGGATTATAATTAACTTTGCTGGGTAAATTACCTGTGGTTGTAATCCCAGTTCTTTTCTCTACGAAATATAGAGTTCCAAAACCTATGGTCCTTCAATGTAGTAGCTGCTAGGTCTTGTGTTATCCTAACTGTAGCTCCATGATATTTAAATTGTATTTTTCTTGTTGCTTCTAATATTTTCTCATTAATCTGGGAACTTTGAAATTTGGTTATGATATTCCTATAAGTTTTCCTCCTGGGCTATCTTTCAAGTGGTAACGAGTGAATTTTTTTTCCATTTCTGCTTTGTCTTCTTGTTCTAGAACTTCAGGGCAATTTTTCTTGATAATTTCTTGCAATGTTGTATCCAGATTCTTTTTTTTATCATGACTTTTAGGTAGTTTGATTATACTTATATTATTTCTTCTCTCTCTGTTCTCCAGATCAGTTGTTCTTCTGATGAGATGTTTCATATTCTCTTCTATTTTTTCATTCTTTTGATCTTGTTTTATTATTTCTTGGTGTCTTAGAATGTCATTAGCTTTATTTTGCCCAATTCTAGTTTTCAAGGAATTATTTTCTTCCTTAAGTTTTTGATTCTCATGATCTTCTTTTCATAATTTTCTTGGATTGCTCTTATTTTTATTCTATTTTTTCCTTCATTTCTCTTTTTTGACTTTTAAAATCCTTTTTAAGTTCCTCCAAGAGCTCTTTCTGTGCTTGGAACCATTTGGCAATTTTTTATTGAAAAAGGAGTAGCTTTTTTGCTCAATTATCTTCCTCTGAATATGAACCAGATCTTTTCTCTCCTTATTGTAGCTATCTATGGTTGGGTTCTTTCTCCTTTGCTTAGTCATTTTTATTTATTTATTTTTGTTTTATCTTGTTTTTAATAGCTATCAGCATAATCAAATTACAGTCCTAAGGCATGGGGAACGATGCCCCAAGTCTCAGATCCTTCTGACTGTTGTTTTCTTACGTCTGTCTTGGGGTTCAAATTTAGGCTCTTCTCTCTACTCCTAAGCCATGGCAATCCACCCCCCCCCCCCACTCCCACCCCCCACACTGTCCTGCAAATGATCTTGCGCTCTGTGGTCCTTGGGTGGCAGCAAACTAACAGAGGTCCTCTCTGCCCTGTAATTGAAATGGGACTCTGCTCTCCTGAAAATGGCCAAGGCTAACAGGACCCCTCCCCATTACTACTGCACTGACCAGGTGTGTGCTAGCTCCTTCTCCCTGCAGCCATAGCCCAGTATGTGTCTGGTCAGCTCAGCTGTGGTTGGCATCCTTTGACAATGGAAGTTCCTTCAATCTTCTACCATTTAGCTGGCAAATCCCCACATGGTCTGCAAAATGAAAGTTCTTAAGGTGGAGACTGGCTCTGCACCCAGGTGCTCCCTGGCCTTGTTGTTTGTTGATTTTGCAGAGTCTGTCTGGAGGTGTTTGCACTTCACTCAGGCTGAACCTTCGCCATGGAAGGTTGGGTCTTTTTGGGTGTTTTCTTAAGTTGCCTTAGGAGAACAACTGTTCAACCCTAACTTTTATTTATTTCCACTGCTCTATATTCCCTCTGAAACAGCGTTCTTTCTTTTTTTGTCAAGGAAATTTGGAGAGCTGAAAAATTTCTGATCTACTCCAAAATCTTCCCAGAATCCTCTCCCAGCCACCTCCTTTTCCTCAGTTCTTGGCACATAATGGTGATCCCTTCTCTCCTGATATCCAGTGAGAGAAAAATTTTAGAACTTCTTTCCTTCTGAGGCCAGATGGCCCTTACAAAAAAGGCCAGGTCCTTTGTCTTTACTTTTTTTTTTTTCCATTATAGAAGGAGGGAGTGGAGCCTCCCGGACGTTGTTAATTCAAGGGGTTTGAATATTTGGCATCCTGGTATTCCAGGCCAAGTTTTACCACCAGCAGATGCCCCAAGGAAGGAGGAGGGACCTTATTGATTGACCCATTACAGTAAAACAAACCAGATTCCTCCAGTAGAAAGCCTGCCTTTGGACATGAACTTGGTAAGACCAATACTGTGTAGGAAATGAACTAAATTTTGAACCTACTCCTCTGGAAGCCAAAGTAGAAGGGGAAGAATATGCCCTAGGGATATTGGGAAAAATAGTTGTTCTTTGCTGTTGCTATACTTTTGAAATAAATATCCCTTTTTAAAAGCTAACCAGCTTTTAAGTTGAATGTGATGCTGCTCCTGCTGTTAATGACAATGATAAAAGTAGCATTTGTATAGTGCCTTCTAGTACCTGGCACGGTGCTAAGTGATTTACAAATATTATCACCTATTATAAGTGGTTAAATGGAACTGGGATGCTAGCCACATGCCCTAACGATGAGAGGAACATAGTAGGGGCTTAAGCCAGGGGCTGGAAAAAAAAGATCCTAAGAGATGGCCTGAAACCCAGAAAGGAGATGCATTTGGCTAAATAGAGCATCAGAGCACACTAGTTATACAAACACTGATGAAATATCTCCACTTAGAAACCAAGTCCAGCATTCATATTATCATTTGCACCAAATTCATAGTTGACAAAATTGGGACTGTAATGATATTTGGCAAGTCCTCCTTTAATCTTTAGAATCCATATGTCCTTTGGTTTCCTGGGAAGGACAAAATTCATCGTCTACAGGAATTCATATTCTGATCCAGAAATTAACCAACTTCAAAGAGGGCTCTAACATCATCAATCAATTTAGGAAAAGAGAAGTTCCCTCCTGGTGGACAGATATAAGAAGTTTTCATCTAAAACTGCATAATACAAAGTTTCATAAGCTTTAAGTGTCAAATTCATAAGATCTTTGAAAAATCAAATAGCCTAGAATTTTCACTACCTTTTCTTTATCACTAAAGCTGTTGACTACCCCCCAATGACCCCATCCAAATGCATGCCACTGTCCTATCTGACACACTCAGAATCAGAAGTCTCATTTTCCCTAAGTTGTTTTGTAGTTGACAATTAGTTAGAAAAAATATTCGGTAAATTCTAAATTAGGGGTTTTTAACTCTGTGTATGTCTTAACTCTGAGTGTGTATGTATGTGTGTGTGTGTGTGTGTGTGTGTGTGTGTGTGTGCGTGTGTGATGGATTCTTTTACCAGTCTGGTGACATCTTTGGGACCTGTTCTTGAATAATGATTTTAACTGAAAGAAACACTAAGTTTCACTTGGAGATTAAGTGAAAATGAAAATGTAATTCCTTACCACTCAAGTTCATGGACTTTAAAATCTATCCTCAGGTTAAGAAACCCCATTCTAATCCAAATTAGCCCCTAACATTATTGATATACAAATATTTTAAAAGTAGGTTTACACAGACACATATGTACAAAAAAGGGAATAAGCCAAGAACCATACAAACTTTAAACGCTTATCTGCTAAATAACTGGTCCAGGATTCTCAGAGATTATTTAAGCAAAGATGAAATTTAGCTATATATCCTTTATCTGTGCTAGGTTTCTTAGATCTATTTTCCTTTCCCCAGAATTCTCCAATCTATAGGAAGGAGAAGATATTCTAAATTTATTTTCTCCTTTCTCAGCCTGCTCCTTAACCACTGATGCTTAGAGAGGAATCATGCTCTTCTCTTTATCCCTAGCACTCTGCCCATTTAGACTCAGTGGTCAAAGGTTCTTGCATAGAAAGCTGCATTGGGCACAGAGATATTTTGCCCAAAAGTCCGTTTGTGTCTTCAGAGCTGCAGTTCTTCTCTGTGTTCTGCTGTCATTTTCCCCAGCCCTCCTGGAGTGGTGGTGGGCAGAATATTCACACAGTGCAATGTAAGGTTTTGCCATAAGCTGGTTAGTTGCTGAACCACTGCATACTTGTATAGTATGTATAGTACAATATGGTATGGAATGGTATACTATGATACGGTATAGAATAGTGTAGAATACAGTAGAGTATATATACTATATTTAGAGTATAGACTTATATATAGGCTTATAGTATTCCAATCTGGGGTGGAGAAAAATAGCAACAACATATAGTGGCAACTAGCATTTAAATAGCATTCTAAAGCACTTTCTAAAGGGCTTTATATATGTTATCTTGCTTTATTCTCATAACAACTCTAGGAAGTGATTTTATTGTCCCCATTTTACAGATGAGAAAACCTAGGCACAGAGAGGTTAAGTGAATTGTCCGGGATTCACAGTTAATAAGTATCTGAGTCAGGATTTGATCTCAGTTCTCAGTTGGTCTCCAAGTCTAGCACTCTATCCATTGTGTCACCTAGGTGCTTCCCATATTGAAATAACTCTTCCCTTTACTGTCCTGCTTCTACTTCTACCACATCTTCCTCACCATAACATTACCTTGCAAGTTCAGTTCCCATACTCTATGAATGGTACTAATTTGGGCTCACTGGACAACTAGCTAGTTAGTGCTTGGGTTTGAATTGCCATGTATAAGAAGTGAATACATAATATGCTTTTGGTGATGGATTGAAGTGAGTTGTATTGAAAGGCTATGTACCATTAAGAAGGTATTGATTGGCAACAAAGGGAATGTTATTCTACCTTGGTTTAGAACAGTGGTGCATCTTTAGAATGTGGTAGACCATTCTGGTTGTTCTATCTCAAGAAAGAGATAATAGACTAATAGACAAGAAAAAGCTAACTACATTGATCAAGCAACTTTACTAAACACAGACTAATAAGATTAATTTTTTTTTCATTCTGGAAAAACATTAGATATAGGCTAAAATGTATTATTATCTAATCTAGAGAATAATGACTGATATGGATAAAGTAGACGTTGATTTCTTCACCACATCCCAGAATGATAATCTGATTGAGATAAGTTACAGACAAATACATATTGCATCATGTTACATCACACAGAATGTTACATCATACAGGAATATTACACCATACAGAAAATTTATGGAGTCCATCACCAAAAAATGGACAGCTTGTAGCTTGTATAGGGAGCATTGTAGCTGAGACTTCTAAAATGACTAGCCTCTTTTTACCAAGGGGTCTTGATATTTCTTTTTTATTAATCTGTTACTATACATTGCAACATGATTAACCTACCAGGTTTGGGAAACCTGCAGCTTCAAGGTCACATGTGGCCTCTAGGTCCTCAAGTGTGGTCCTTTGACTGAATTGATCTAAGTACTGCACTTGAGGACCTAGAGGATCTCACATGGCTTTGAGGTTGCAGGTTCCCCACCCCTACCCTAACCCCTTTCCCTTTGCCTTATACTTAGAGTTTCTACTCTAAATGGATGGGCTGACCCTTCTTCATATGCAGAACCCTAGGTTTACTTTTGGCTCTTCTTCCACATACTGTTATTTTTCCATGTACTAATAAATCTTCAGACTGTGATCCTCAAATACTATTGATACTCTCTCATTCCACTCTTTACCTATGTAAAGGCAGTGCTGTTCTTTTTCCAGCTGGGACCCATCCCTGGGCATGCTCAGGTACGATAGTACAGAAGAACTTTGAATCTTGCTGGAGCTAATTCACTTTCTACCATATTTTTCTTCCATAAAAGTTCTCATTAGAGAATTGCTTTATTGCTTACTGGAAAAAGGTCATAGAACAGAGAAACAGAAGGGGCCTTAGAAATCATAGAGGATTCATTTTATAAATGAGGAAATCAAGGAAATTAATGGCCAGTTTTGTCACTCAAGTCCTTAGATTCCAGATCTAATATTCTTTCAACCATGGTGCAGGCATAGGAGGACATTTTCTGGAAGGCCTTACATTTATTGGCTTCTGTATTTATGTACATATATTAAAATAAGCTGCATTTGCTGACCTTTAGGCATTTGAGTTTTGCTTTATTTCAAAATGTTGGCTTCTTGAAAGTACCCACGATTTCCTACTTAGGAATATTTGGAGAGTGGGATTCTGGCCCAATTGACTAAGAAATCCTTGTTAGTATTGTAAGAGTCAAGAAGTCCTACAAGTACCTCTCCAGCCAGGACTTTACAATGTGCACCAATCTTGAGCAGCCTCTTGTAAGACTCTTTTAAGATAAGCCTACGCCCTCTATTATGTCACCATCTTTGTAGCACTCGATTTTTCTGCTCAGTACATATGACCACACACTTGTCTACAAGATTGGAAGAATAATAATGAATGCTGATGGCCTAAACTCTTCACAGAACAGATTATGATCTCCACTTGAAGTTTCTGATATCACAGTACCTCTAGGACCTGTCTTTAGGCTGCTCTAATGTCACAATTAGCTGTTTAGAGTCCCAGATTGGCAAGGAAAGAGTAAGAGAACCTCTCATCCTTGATAAATTCAAGTCACGCAGCACAAGGGAGTTACATCCACAGGTAGTGAAAGAAATGGCAAATGTGACCCAATGAGGTTGTGATATCTGGACTGAAAAAGGGCAAAAAATCTCGCCTCCCTCTCCCTACCCCCTTTTTATTGTTAAGGGAAGGAAACGGTCTATGATTACACACTTAGTGACTTTGACTTGGTTCCTAGGAAAAATCTAGAATGAATTAATCGTTTTAGAAAAGAAAGAAGGGATCTTAAGAAACCAGTATAGTTTCATCAAGAACAGTTCATGTTAAATTAACCTCATTTCCCACCACCTTTTCTTATGACATTTATTAAATTTACAATATTAGTTTCTTGAGGGAAAGGACTGTCTCAGTTTTTTTTTTCATTTGTGCCCTTAGAACTTAGCACAGTGCTTGGCATATATAGTTAGGGATAGGGACACTGGTATAGGGATCACATGGTAGAAATATCTTACCAACACAAATTAGCACCATCTCTTAAAGAATTGCCTAGAACCCAGAGAGGTAAAGCAATTTGCCCAGGTCACACAGTCATTTTATGTCAGTGGCAGGGCTTGAACCCAGGCTTTCCTGGCTAAGGACAGCTCTTTCTCTATCCTGTCACTTGTGCCTACTTTGGGCTAACTTTCCCCTTCCCTCCTCCCCTCCCCCTGACTCTGTAGATGAGACAAGTTGCTTAAGTTTAGAAGTAATTGTGTTGTGTGTGTGTGTTTAAATAAAAGCAAAATACCAAAAAGAAAGAAAGAAAGAAAAAAACAAAAGGAGACAAGAAACTGTACAGGCATTTGTGGAAAGATTCTTTAACCATCCTATTCCATCATTATTTTTCACCCTAAGAAAATGGTCAGAATAAAAGGATGGTACAAGTAACTAAGGATGACAGAAGTCAGTTTTTGGAAGATGGCAAACAGACTTGCTGATAAATGTCCTGCCATGTTCATTGAGTCTTTTTTGTTTTGCTCACCAGGTTTCTTTCTTTTAAATAATTTTTGCCTTTGTTATGAACTTAAACACCACCAAATGAACATTTCCTTATATATCGAACAGAAAAAGAGGATGATGCTGAATCTTCATCTCATAAGACATACTTTAAAAATATAATAAATTGATACCTTTAAAACATAGAGATTAAAAAAAGCCCTTGTAACAACTCAACATATTCATAGTCAATAAACATATCCAAAAATGCATGTCTTTTTCTACACTCTGGGTCCATCGCCTCTCTGTCAAGAGATATGTGAAATGCTTCATCATGGGTTCTCTCAAGACATGGTTGGTCATTGCTTTGACCACAGTTCCTAAGTCTTTTAAAAATTGTTTTTCCTTACAACTTTATTGATCTTACATAGATTTTTCTCCTGTCTGTACTCACTTCATTTTGCATCACTTCACAATCTCTAGCACTTTCTGAAATAGCCTCTTTCATCGTCTCTTAACAGCACAAAAATATTCCATTCCATTACATGCTTGTGTATTCTTCTCACATACCCAAATTATAAGAAATAGTTAAGTTCTGCCTTTTCTTTCTCCTCAATACACTAGTGTGTCTCTTTTTTTACACTTCCTTTTCTTTCTCCTCTTCAAACCTTCAGAACTGAATCACTACATCCCCAGGTCCTCTGTTTTTCTTATTTAACTTTGTCACTACCCTTTAAAGACATTAAGGTTCTGAGGAAACACCTGTTTCTTCTCCCTTAAAAAATTAGTTCCTTATCATCTAATTGTTCAAATAAATTTGCTATCTATGTTTCTCTTGATTCTTGTGTTTGCATTTCAAGGTTCTTAAACAGCTCTGATCTTTTCATCAGAAAAGCTTAAAAATCATCTCTTTTTATTTGAGATCCATTTTCACCCTGTAGATATACGTAAGATGCTTCAGAGTAAGTTAATTCTTGGTCACAAATCCATATCCTTTGCCTTTTGTAATATTTGGAAGATTTCTTCTTATTTATGGTAGAAGATGTTAGTTCTTATGTGATATTGACTATAGTTTCTCAGTACTTGAACTCCCATCTGTGGAAGTTCTGGATTTTGGCTGTAACATTTCTGGACCTTTTACTATTTTTTTCTTTTTGATGGGGAGAGAAGTCTCTTTTAGGAGGTAATTGGTGGATTATTTCTATATTTACTTTTTCCTCTGTTTCCAAATAGATCAGAGAAGTATTTATTTAAGATTTCTTGAAATAGAATCTGGGTTTTGTTTCCAGTATGACTTTCATGGAGTCCAATGATTTTTAAATGATAACTCCTTTACCTATTTTCCAGGTAGATACCTAACATTTCTTCTATTTTATTTTCAGTCTTTTGATTTTTGTTTTAATATTTCCCATTGTCTCATGTAATACTTGATTCTAACTTTCTTTTTAAATTTAATTCTCTAAATCACTATTGATTAGAGAAATGCAAATTAAAACAACTCAAAGTACTACCTCACACCTATGAGACTGGCTAATATGACAGAAAAAGAAAATGATAAATGTTGGAGGAGGTGTGGTTAGATTGAGACACTAATGCGTTGTTGACGGAGTTGTGAACTGATCCAACCATTGTGGAGAGCTGTATGGAACTATGTCCAAAGAGCTATAAAATTTTGCATGCCCTTTGACCCAGCAAATAACACTACTAGGTTTATATCACAAAGAGAAACACCCCCCCCCCCCAAAAAAGGGAAAATGACCTATTTTTATCAAGATAGTTAGAGGTGCTTTTTTTCTGTTGGCAAAGAACTGGAAATTGCAGATGTGCCCATTATTTGTGGAATGACTGAACAAATTATGGTAAATAACTATAATGGAATATAATTGTGACAAGCAAGATGCTTTCAAAAAAAGCTGTAAAGATTTATATGAACTGATGCAAAGTGAAGTGAGAAGAACCAAGAAAATATTGTGCGCAGTAACAACAATTTTGCATAATGATCAACTGGGAATGACTTAGACATGCTCAGCAGTGCAGAGATCCAAGACAATTCCAAAGGCCTCATGATGAAAAATGCTGTTTATCTTCAGAGAAAGAACTAATGAATTCTGAATGTAGATCAAAGCATAAAATTTTTCACTTTTTTCATGTTTTTCATTTGTCTTTTTTCTTTCACAATATGACTAATATGGAAATATGTTTTTCATGATTGCAGGTGCATAATCTATATCAAATTGCTTGCCACTGGGGAGAAAGGGAAGAATTGAGGGAGAGAAATTGGAATTCAAAATAAAAAAATGAATATTAAAATTTGTTTTTATTGATAATTGGGAAAATAATTTTTTTAAAAAAAGCTTTTTCTTCTCCCTTCTATGTCCTCTCATTCAAGAAAAAGGAAAAAGAAAAACAAACCTCTAGTAAAAATATCTGTAGTTGAGCAATGAATTCCTACATTGGCAATGTTCAGAAAATAAATGTCTACTCTAATTTTTAGTGAGTCAGTTTCTTGGCTAACGTTTATTACTTTTGATTGTAAGCTATTTAATTAATCTCCTTCCAATTCTGTCTTCCAGAGCTTTTATCTCATTTTCAAAAATCCTCTTCTTCATTTCTTCTGTATATTCACATAGTCCTTGTTGAAGATCCATTTTTCCTTTGAATTTCTGCTTGCAGTTTTTATCGTTATCTTCTCCTTCTAGGGTAGAATTATTTGTGGCATCTTCAGATCTATAATAATTCTTTATAATGATTAGTGCTTTCTTCACCTTACTAACTTCTTCAGACTTAGTTCCTGGACTTGGGTTTCTAAAAACATCAAATATGCATATTTTTCTGTGCATTTATTATATTCCTCCAATAGAATATAAGCTCATTGAGGTTAGAGATTTTTGTCATTTTTTCTTTGTATTTCCTTGATATAGGACATTGCCTTTATAGTAGATGCTTAATAAATGATGCTTGCTGGATAGAATTGGATGAATCATTTATGATGCATTGTTACTGTAGTTTTATATCAAGATTTATTTTTATTATTTCCATTCTAGTCTTATTTGAAGATTTATATGATAAAGAATGTGTTCTGATTGTACTGATTCTTTTGTCATTTTTACTCTAGGAGTTAATCTTTTCTAGGAATTATGAAGCTTAACCATAATGATTTCCTGCCACAATAATTGAGGCCATGGAGCCAATGTCACACAAGGTCCAGAGTCCAGACAAACTGTTGTAGTATTGCCATGGCAATATGCAATGAAAGCACTCTTCTCAGCATTTATTCAAGAACCATTTATTAGGCACCTACTATGTTAAAGTACTCTGGCACTTTTCTTAAATATGAGAAAATGTAATATAAATATTATACATCTACATGTGTGTGTATAATATGTATATGTGTGGTATATGTGTGTATATGTGTATGTATGTATATGTAAAAAGGTCACAACCCTTAAGGAACTAAATCTAGATTACGTGGTTAAAACTAATAGGTATTAAACAATTGGACATTAATATAAAACATAATGAAGATAGGAAGGATTATTTCATGTCATTACTTGGGTAAATCAGTTCACTTCTCTGCTCCTCTGTTTCCTCATCTTAAAAACGAGAGGATTTGGCATGGGCACAGTCTAACAATTTCCTTCTAGGTTTAATTTTGTGAGTTATGATCCTATAGTGCTGAGGGAGCAATAGAAGTCCAGAGCTCACTGGGGATCCTAGTGGTTGGAATAAATTTTTGGAAGAGGTTTGGGCTGGGACCTAATGTTGGCTAATTAGTGAGAACCAGAGTGATTTGGGTTTAAGGTATGGTCTTCAAAAAAGAAATATAACTCACAAATCCCAAGATATCTTGCAAGGTTTCAACAATCAAAAATTATATTTTTTTGGGCAGAGCACCCGCAGGCAAAGGGTATGTTTGCTTTTGTAGACAGAGGGACAGAAGGGAGGGAGAGGAGGGAAGAAGGAATGGAAGGAAAGAAAGAGGCAAGGAGTTGAGTTGCCTAGCTGGGACTGTTCAGTTATGCCCCAGTGGGGCAGCTACTATTTCTCATAGACTGATAGTTCAGAGTGAGTGTAAATAGCAATTGTTTTTGTTTTGGCCAGAAACCCTGAGGGTCTTTTCCTACGAGATAGATTTTTTTTTTTTTTGACTAGGTAAAAGAGATCATTCTTTGCTTCATTTCTTACCTAGCCTTAATTATTGAATGGGCATTGCCTCAGAAAAAACTGAGACCTGGGAAAGACCATAACTTAAAAAGTCCTAAGTCTCCCACTTGCAGGGCCATTTCCAGTGTACTGATCTCTATCTTGCCACTGGACCCATATGGCTCCAGAGGATAGACTGAGGCTAGTGACTTTGCACAGCCTTCCCTCACTAGTGCTCTCATTTGCAATCTACCTTGAATTTGACAACTTTGTATATATTTTTACTTATTTATCCTGACTTAACACTGTATATAATTATATATACACATTGTTTCCTTTATTAGAAAGAAAGCTCATTGCAAGTAGGGGCTATTTCATTCTTTTTGTTTGCATCCTCAGTGCCTGGCTTAATGTCTGGTGCATAATAGATACATAATAAATACTTGGTTCTTGATTTATATTTCTCAATTTTTAAAAATTGTATCATTTAATAAGAAAATGGCTATTCTTTTATAGAAACTTGGCATTTTTTCCCCTTTTGCTTTTGTGTGAACTGCAACTGTCCTCATGCCATTTATTATACCAAAGGGAAGTTGAAGCAGCAGAAATCTATAAAAAAGAACAAAATATAGAACACACTATCAAGATCACAAAATGGGGAAAACTGTTCTTTCAATAAGATCTCATGTCAGGAAAGTAGAAAGATGGAAATGCCGGGGCCTGCCCTATTAAAAGTAAGAGCAGAACATATTATTTTATTTAATGGAACAGCAATGTTATTCTCTTCTGAGCAGACAGAGTTTGATTAAAAAAGGCAATTTGGTCACTCTTGTTCAAATTGTATACACCCTACTGTGGAATAATACAAAATACATGCTTTTGGTTTAACCCCTTTGGTACAGGATGAAATATAACATGATAACCTATTCTTTGGAAGAGAGGAATTCCTGTTCCAAAGGAATCTGATTGAAATCTATGCCTTTATAGTATCACTCTTTTTCTGTCTCTGTCTCTGTACCTCTCTCTCTCTCTCTTTCACACACATACATATATGTTTGTATAAAAATGACAAATTATCGGAGTTCATAAGAGCTTTTAGAAGCATTTTTGAAAACTAAAGGAAAGGGATGATCACAAATCAGACTCTGTGTCTCTTTTTGCATATTTTTATATAACTTTGTAAGTGGTCTTGAGCAGTCTTGTACTCAAAGAAACATTGAATACGGGTTTGAAGCCTGGCTCTTCTACTCACTAGCCATTAGTTGTTGTATAACTCACTTAACTTCTCTGGGTCTCAGTTTCCTCAAATACAAAACGAGATGACTAGATGATCTAGAGGATTCCTTCAGTTCTAGAGTCTATAAAGTAATGTCGTGTATGACTTTGTCAGAAATTGAACAAAAACATGACTTTTTAAACCATAAACATTTGTATAGCCTTTAAGGATTATAAGGTACCTGTGTTGTATCCTATTGAAGTAGAGTGGAGTGGGAAGCAAAAATTATTTTACTCTTCTTACAAATGAGAAAACTAAGACTCAGAAAGGTGAAGTATTTCACTCAAGGTCACAAAAGTAGAGTGAGGCATCCAACCCAGGTCCTTGGGGGGATCAAGAGAGAGTGTATGCAGAAGCTCATTCTAGAGCTGCATCTTAAAGGAAGAGAAGAAATCTATGAGGTGGAGGTAAGGAAGGAGGACTTTCCAGGCATGAGGGACAGTTAGTAAATTCAAAGGCAAAGTGTTGGGAGATGAGGATGTGTGAGGAACAGAGAGTAGGCCAGTTTGACTGGATCACAGAGTAAAGGGAGGACAGTAATGTTCAGTGAGACTAAAAAAGATATGTCAGGACCTTAGTGTAGGGCTTTCAAAGGAAAACAGAGAAGTTTATATTTGATTCTACAGGCATTAGGAAGCTGCTGAATTTGGTTAAGTAAGGTAGTCACATGATCAGTCCTGAGCTGAAGGACAATTACTTTGATAGCAGTGTGTTGAATAGACTGGAGTCTGAGAAATTGAAGTAAGGAAAACAATTAGGAAGTTGATCAAGCAATCCTGGTAAGAGGTAATGAGGGCTTTAACTAAGGTAGTTGCCATGTGGGTAGAGAGAAGGGGTTATATTTGAAAGGCATTGTGGATTTAGAAATGTCAAGATAAAGTGCTTAGATTAATAGAAAGAAGGGGGTTGAAAACTGAGGATAATGTCAGGGCTATAATCCTGGAAGCATGGTGGTATCTTTAACAGAAATAGGGGAGTATGGATTAAGGGAGGATTTAGGAGGAAAGATAATAAATTCAGTTCTAGATATGTTGAGGTAAAGTATCTCTGGTGCTTCCAGTGAAATACCCAATAAGTGATTGATGTGGGGCAGAATTTAAAGATCTGTAGTCATCTGCTTAGAAATGATAATGAAGACAAAAGGTAGATGATGAGACTATAAAAAAAAAAGAGCATGTGGGAGAATAGAAGAGGCTTTTTGAGAGAAACTAGAACACCCATAATTAGAGAGTGTGACATGAGTGATGAGACAGTAAAGGAGAACAAGGATCTACCAAACAAGTAAGAGGCAAACCAGAAAATAGGAGCATCCTGGAAAGAAAGAGAGGAGAAAGTATCTAGGAGGATAAGTCAAGAAAGATAAAGGCTGTCTTCTCTGGCAATAAAGAGATCTCTGGTGACTTTGAAGAGAGCAGTTTCAGTTGAGTAATGGAATTCCAATCCAGACTAAAGTTGAAGAATTAGTGAGAGGAGAGGAAAGTAGAGACAAAAAGTTTAGATAGCTTTTCAAGGAGTTAGGTTGAAAAAGGAAGGAAAGAAGGAGTATTTGCCAGATAGTCTCCAATTTTTCAGTAAAATAGCAAGCAAAGTCTTCCTATGAGAAAAAGGAAGGAGGAGCAAAGGAGAGTTTGAGGAAGGAAGAGAAAGCTTGGAATAGTTCCTGTAGAGTGAGATAGGGAATCAGTTAAGGAGCACTAGAACCACTGCCTTGCTGCAATGAAGGCCAGATTGAGGTCGGATAACATCAATTAGTGCATTAAATGATACTTGAAGTTCCTTTCAGGTATATCCTTTTATGATGCCTACCATTCCATAATTCACAGTTTAGAACCTATAACTTCCGCCCACCCATTGTGCTGTTTTCTCCATTCAGTCCAAAACATGTTGGGCATCACTGGAAGGGTCTTGACAAAAAAGCATCATCCTATACTTGGTGGGTCATTTGCATTTGGAATACAAGTGACTAGGAGGGACAATGGAGGAAAGATTGTCCCTCAGGTTGGAAAAGTAGTGGAACCACCCCCTAGCACCCTGTCCTCTGGTCTTCTCAAGACTTGGAATGACAGGAAAGCCTGGGTGCTAGCAGTGCTACCACTTTCTCCACCTCTCTTCCCAAGCCCTGGGCAAAAACATAGGCTGAAGGTAAGGTTACCCACTTTAACAAGGCTAAGTTCTCTGTTTTAACCAGTTACTCTGACCCTACCCACCCATTGTTCCATTGGGTCATAGACATGGAAGGGGATATTAAGGGATGTCTCCAGACATACCCCCTACCCAGCCTACCTAAGGATCTGTTGTTTAAACATTCCTTCCTTATGCTCTCATCCAACCCTGCCCCCTTGTTGGGAAGGGACCTGATGGTGAAATTGGGGAGCCAATTTTCTCTAGTTAAACTGCCCATCTCCCTTTTGCCTCTGTTCACTAGATCTCCCCATGTTTGCTTGAAAGTGTGGAAGACAGTCAGGCCAATTGTTTGGAATCTGGGAATTCCTAGGCTAGCTACTTCTGCCACACAGCTGTTGTTAGCCTCTCAGACCTTAAAGGGTTTCCTCTTCACAGCCAACATCTGATTAAGCCTGAGGCCCAGTAAGGACTACAACCTTTAATTGAAAAATTTCTCAAGTATAAAATCCTTGTCCTTTGTTCATCTCCATGCAACACTGCAATCCTTCCCACAAAAAAAGCCTAATGGAGAAAACTCACAATTTATTTTTGCCTTTGAATGGACTCTTCCTGGGGAATCAAGTCCATATCAGCTAACATGGACAGTCTTGCCCCAAAGGTTTCGAGGTAACCCTCATTTATTTGGCCAGGCTGCGGTAAGGGATTTAAGGGACCTGAAACCACCAGGTAGTAATTTAATTCAGTATGTGCATAATATTCTATTTGTAGCCCCACCCAGGTTGAGCCTTTGGCTGCTGCCACAGAAGCCCTTAATTTCTTGGGCACTCAAGGCTATAAGGTCTCTTTGAACAAAGTCCAGAGAGCATGCCAGTCTGTAAAGTATCTGGGTCATGAACTCATGCCCACCTCTCTCTCTCCTCAACCTCTGAGAGCAAAAGCACTAAGAAACAAGTTCAAGTATTTTTAGGCATGGCTGGATTTTGTTGACTCTGGATTTCTACTTTTGGTTTTATTGCTAAACCCTTTTATGACCCTACTGAGGGCACTGACTCAGACCAGGATAAAACTTCTGAGACTCTGAAAACTAATTTGACCACCACCCCATCACTAGACCTACCCAATCTAGAAAAGCCTTTCACTCTATGTGTTGATGAAAGGAGAAGATAGGCTTTGAGAGTCTTAACCCATACCTTAGCACCTGACCCTAGGCCAGTTGATTTTTTTATTTACTCAAAATATGCTTTCCTTCTTCCATATGTCCATGGAACAATCTGGAAAGAAAGGGGATATCTGACAGCAAAAAACTCCCCTATCAAACATGCCCTTCTATTTTATGGCCTTGCCGTAATCATCTTTAATTCTCTCCAAAGAAATTGTCTTTTAGGCCAGGGATATTGTCTTTTCTTCATACTCCTTTTGTGCCTGTTTGGTCCTTGTCTGCCAGGTTTGTCTTTTCCAGAGTGCAAGCCATCAACTTCCAGAAGACTGCACAGACTACATACCCATTGAACAGGACCCATCGAAGCATGGACAGCACTATGCTTCTTGCCAGCAGGAAGCAGTTTCAGAAGCTGAGACCTTCACCCTTTACCCCAAAAGAATTTCTGTTCAGTCGATTTGAGGGTGGAATGATGGGGTATAGACTCGTGGAACCTCCTTCAATTCTCCTTGAATTTCCCCACTTAACCTGGCCTTTCATACTCAAATCTATTGCCATTATCTGTTACCTCTTGATTGCCCCACCTACATCCCACCCAAGCCCTGTATTGTCTGATACCTCCCAATTGCTTCCAGCTGTTTCTCACCCTGGATTATATCACTAGTTACCCCAATCCCATCAAGATCCTCCTTAGTCCCTCCTCCCAGACCACTAGACCACCTCTAGATCTTTTCCATGAACTTTCTATATATAAATTCCATCTCACTTCCATGAAAGAGCTCAGATTCAATCCAGCTCAGACTCTGTCTAGCTGAGATTCTATCTGGCCTGCTTCTGAATATAAACCTTATCAATGTTTAGGCTCCTTAAGAGTCAACTCAATATGATGAATCTTTAATAAACTTTGTTTTTCTTTGGCTTTGAGAAGGCGTGAGTTGAATTCATTTGAGCAGGACCCTGTGTGTTGGTATTTTGGGGTCCCCAGCACCCTTGAAACTCAACAAACTGATACCTACCCTTGGTCCTCTCATGCAGCCATCAAAAGGAAGAGAAGGGCTAAGCTGAAGCTGGCTGTTCTATTTGTTGGAAAGGAATGAGGAAAGTAAGCCACTTAGAAAAATGACTCAGATAAATAGAATTATTTGAGGTCAAGGAAAACTTGAATTGTACTTTTTTCTATGAGTTATATGATGCTATGTTGAATTATAATTGTCTATTTCTTGTTCCCTACCTGGCAAAATTCTTGCTAGAGTCTTCGTTAATAGGTTGATCCTTCACTTGGAAGATAGTTGTATACCTGAGAGCCAGTGTGGCTTTAGAAAGGGCCAAGGAACAGTTGATATGGTGTTTGCTACTGGACAACTCCAGGAGAAATGCCAGGAGCAGAACAGAGGTCTGTACACAATGTTTGAAGATCTGATCAAGGCCTTTGACACTTTTAGTTATGAATGCTTATGGAAAATTATGTCAAAATTTGGTTGCCCAGAGAAGTTCATCAATATTGTATGTCGAATTCATGATGGCGTGTTTGCCCAGGTTCTGGATAATGGACAATGCTCTTGTGCCTTCCCAGTCACCAATAAAGTGAAATAGGGCTGTGTGCTTGCTCCGTGTTTTTTAGCATGATATTTTCAGCCATGTTGACAAACGCTTTCAATGAGGATGAACACAGCATCAAGGTCAACTACCGTACTGATGGTAAGTTCTTCAATTGGAAAAGGCTACAAGCCAAGACCAAAATGGAGGGAGTGTTGGTGCATGATTTTCTGTTTGCAGATAATTATGCACTCAATGCAGCCTCTGAAGCTGAGATGCAACAAAGTATGAATCAATTCTCTGCTGCCTCCACTAATTTTGGCCTAATAAGTAACACCCAGAAAACACAGGTGCTCCATCAGCCACCACCACACCATCCATATGTGGAAATATCAGTTACAACAAATGAAGAAGTTTTGAATGCTGTGGATAAGTTCACTTACCTTGGTAGTATACTTTCCAAGGATGTACACATTGACAATGAGGTGGATGCACCATTGCCAGAGCTAGCTCAGTGTTTGGGAGGCTCCAAAGAAGTTTGGGAAAGAAGAGGTATTAGACTGACTACCAAACTGAAGGTCTACAGAGCTGTTGTGCTGACCTCATTGTTATATACTTGTGAAATATGGACAAGCTACCAGTGCCATGCCAGGAAACTGAATCACTTCCATTTGAACTGTCTTAGGAAAATTCTGGGCATCACCTGGTAGGATAAGGTACCAGACACTGAAGTCCTTGCTCTAGCTGAACTGCCAAGTGTTCAAATTATGCTTTGGAGAGCACAACTTCAATGGGCTGGCCACTGTTCAAATGCCAAATGTATGCTTGCCAAAAAGACTATTTTATGGAGAAGTCTCATGGGGCAGATGATCACATGGTGGCCAGAAGAAACGATACAAGGACACTCTCAAGGTCTCTCTCAAGAACTTTGGATTTGACTGTGCAACATGGCAGACACTGGCACAGGACCGCTCAGTACAGCATGCCCACATCAGAAAGGGTGCTGTGCTTTTTGAGCAAAGCAGAATTGAGACAGCACAGAGTAAACGCAGGATGTGTAAATTTGGAGTATCCAATCCAAATATTCTCATGGACTATCTGTGCCCAACCTGTGGTAGAGCATTCTGAGCTCATATTGATCTGATTAGCCACAGTTAGACACACTGAAATTTCACTTTATCATGGTAATGTCATTTTGGTCCTCTCTGAAGACTAAGGACAACAACCAACCTATGTAAGCTTCATGAGAACAAGATTTATTGACTCTGACATGGGTCACTGCACATAGTAATGCTAAATATTAGTTCATTTCTTTTAAATGTTTTATTAATATGTATATTTTAAAACATCACTGTTGTTATTCAGTGATTTCAATTATGTCTGACTTTTGGTGACCCCATTTGGGGTTTTCATGGCAAAGATATTGGAGTGGTTTGCCATTTCCTTCTCCAGCTCATTTTATAGATGAGAAAAGTGAGGCAGACTGGGTCAAGAGACTTGCTGAGGGTCACACAGCTAGTAAGTTTCTGAGGACATATTTGAACTCAGAAAGATGAATCTGAGTCCAGGTCCAGCACTTAATCCACTGCACTGCCTAGTCACTGACACTTCTCAGTTAGTCTCCGTGTGAAGTCAGCTGTCTGATTATTTGGACCTCTATGGACTACTTTCCCCTCTCTACTTAGATTGACATGCTAAATAAAAGATGTTTCTTTAGTCTCAGTTTACAAAACTTGCATTTTGCCTTCTCTCTTTTCCTGGATGTGATTCTGCTTTCTAGGATTACTTTCCCAAGTGTCCCTCTGTCAGGGTCTCACAGTTTCTTACATAAGCACAAAGAATGACAAAGAAGTTAAATATTATCAAATATTTATTTATTAAATATTATCAAAGGTATATTTGTCCTTGGCCTTATGACACAGTGTCATCGCTCACATCCTTTTGTGCTCAAGACCTCAGGCAGCCTGAAGTGTGACTTGGTATATAAGATCTCTGCAGGAAATTCTACAAGATAACAAAACACAGTGACATGCAGGCAAAACCACCGAAGGGCCCCGAAATCATACTGTTTCATCACTAAGAAGTCTTACCTTGCTTTTCTTCCTTCTAAAGTAGTCAGCTTTGAAACTTCAGTTATAGCAGTGGACCAAAACAAATGCCATTCCAGAGGATCTTGCTCTCCCTCTTTTTATATCTACTACTTGTAGGTGCTGTTGAATGGGAGAAAGGATAATGCAATCTCCAGCGACGTCCCTCACATGTTCTTTTGTTTAGCTGTCTTGGTTTCTTTGATATGACACTATTATTTCTAGTTCCTACATTAAAAGCTTATGTTTAGAGCCTTGACATCAACTTAAGAAGATTATTAGCTGAACTTATTCACTGCCTTTTTTGGGGGAGGTAAGACTATGGCAGCTATGGGTAAAAAAGAAAGACAATATAATCAGTTGGTGGTAATGATGATGATGATGGCAGGAATTTGAAAAAATGTTTCTGCATAGGGTGAAATGGAACAAATGTGAAATTTTGATCAGATAATATTTGTAACATAATGAGGAATATATGTAATAGTACATACTTGAGTTGTATTATGAACGTAGGCATTCATTTTATATGAGTCAGATGTGGTCACGTACCCTAAAGGGCCAATGGGAACGTTTTCCAGGGTTACTAGTTCATTCAGTCTAGGAGCTGGGTATGCTTATGGTGGTGAGATTATTACTTTTTTTAAATGACTAAATTCACTTGTACATCTGGGTAGCCCCACACAAAGTCTTTCCATTGATTAATGTACAGTAAGAGCTAAGGAACTTCTACAAACTTGCTTCAGAAACATGTTGCAGTCATTTTTTCAAAAGATTACGTTGATATTTTAGGGAATCAACGAATATCATTGTGAAGCAGAGCAGGAGTAAATCTTGTGAACCTCTTTAGTAGACCTTTAGTATATATTTGCATTGAATTTAAAAAACAAAAACAAAATCCAAAACCTTGGGTTTAGAAATCAACCACTGAAGCTTTCTTAAGGAAAACCTTAAAGTTTTGAAGGGATTCTTCAGAGAAACAAAATGAAAACAGGAATTAGGAAAAGACTCAGATGAAAAACAAGAATAAAACAAGGTTTAGATATAAAGAACAGAAGGAATATTTTAGCTTTTTTATGAAATTGTTGGTTTGGATAGGGAAATTCTTATAATCATTGAGTCAAGCTCCCAGGTATTCCTTCACCTCCTAACAATCCTTGCAGGATTGTTTTCTGTTCAGTATCTTTGGTGACGGTCTTCTCTCTCCCAAATTTGTTTGTATTAAAACTCCCAACATTTCTTTTAGAAAATGATTTTTTTTTGTATATATCTAAAAGAGAATCTTCCCTAGTCTTATCCAGTCTATATGTAAAGCTCTTGACCTTGCACAAGTCACCATGTGGCCAGCACATAATGTAAATATTTAGCATTTTCTTTTGGGGAGGGCTTTTTTTATACTATGCTAAATGCTTTTTCTTTGTATGTTGGTCTATGTCAGTATACTTTTTCTGCCTTTCTGAAATTGCAAGTTTTTAAAACCAGTGCTACCTGACATCATACTGCTGCTGAGTGACTGCTTTCTGAGAACTGTAATGATATGGAGTTATTTTTATAAGTCCAAATTAATCTATTTTGAGTTGTCCTTGATATCTAGTGAGCGTCTTTTCCCTTAGCTAAGCTACTGCAAAGTGAGAATTGACAGCTATCTATTTGGAGTGCTTTCAGAACTTGAGAAGAAACACTGTGGAGTAGTGGATAGACAGCAAGCCTCAAATTAGAACTATTAGGCAAGTGTATGACAAATATTGGCTGTGTGGCAGTGGGCAAGTCACTTAACCTGTTAATGCCCTAAAGAATATGCTGTCCTGCATTAGTAGAGGGGGTTTACTCATAGAGGAAGAAAGGAGTTCCTTGTGCCAATGGTATCATAGGTCCAATCCCTATTCTTCAGGTTTTAAGGGGCTTTTATACCCCTACCTTAAAAAATGAACTCTTGCATTCTCAATGATGTATGACTTTTCTTAGGCCTCCTTATCAAGAGGCTTTCCCCCCCACAAATAGAGACGAGGCTTACTATGCAAATACCTCAGGGACGCGCAACAGATGGTCTCATATTCATACTGTGATATAAACCTTTTGTAAACCAGATTCTTTCCCATGAGCAAGTTTTGATAAGGGAAAGGACAAAGAGATCCTTAAGTGCTGAGAGTGGGTGTGGGTAGGTGACAGATCAATCGGAGGGGTAGGGAAGACGGCCTGGAAGGGGCTGATTTAGGGCTGACCCTGCTTAGAAGCACTCATCCTTGCTTATGTACTTTGAAAGTCATTTCTGTCATTTGTTTCCTTCATTAATTATTGCTTGGACAAATTATAAATAATTCTTTTACGCCTTCTTCATATCAATTAGAATAAACAATAAGAATCCCTTCAACTGCATGAGAATCAAGGATTTAGCAAGTGAAAGAGAATTCCTCATGAAGAGGATTGGATGATTCATTGCTATGAGATAAACACATTAAAAAGAAAAAAACACAACCTAATGAAGTCTTCAGCTAAATGTTCAGAACCAAAAAATTAAAACAGAGGGACAGATGCTAGAAATAGGCAATACTGTTTTACTAAAGAGAAACAATTTGATGGAAGAAATCAGAAGAAAACCAGAATATGTGACCAGGAAATCAGAATTGTTAAATTGGGAATCTCCTCCATCTTGTTCTCCCCTCCTCTATCCCACTGCCATGTATATCTTGAGTACACCGGACTCATGCATAAATACCATGAACAAGGAAAACAGGTATTTGAGAAATTACAAGAAGCAGCAAGAAGAGGAAGACATAAAACATTTTTTGCTCCCCCTCATCATCTTTGCTTCTAATCTCTCTCCTCTCCATTTCAACCTGCACACAGCTGCCAAACGGATATTCCTAAAACACAGATCTGCCCATAACTTTCCTCTACCCTAAAATCTTAAGTGGTTTGCTATTACCTTGAGGATAAACTATAAGATCTTTAAGCTGGTTTTTTAAACCCTTCATAATCTCACTCTCACCTAACTTCCCCAGTCATTTCATATTCTATCCTCTGTTCCATTCAAACTGGTCTTCTAGCTGTTCCCTGTAAATAATGCTCCATCTGCTTTCCACCTGGTTTTTGCACAGGTGTTACTGTTGAGGTTTAGATGTACTTGGGACCCCAAAATACTGACAAGCCGGGTCCTGTTCAAATGAATTCGACTCAAGCCTTCTTAAAGTAAAAAAAAAACAAAACAGTTTATTAAAGATTCGTCATACTGAGTTGACTCTTAAGGAGCCTAAACATTTGTAAGGTTTGCATTCAGAAGTGGGCCAGATAGAATCTCAGTTAGACAGTGTCTGAGCTGGTTTGAATTTGAGCACCTTCATGGAGGCAAGATGGAATTTATATACAGAAAGTTCGTGGAAAAGATCTAGAGGTGATCTAGTGGTCTGGGAGGAGGGTCTAAGGAGGATCTTGATGAGACTGGAGTAATTAGTGTTGTAATCCAGGGTGGGAAATAGCAGAGGCAATTGGGAGTATGAGACAATGCTGGGCTTGGGTGGGAAGCAGGTGGGGGAATCCAGAGATAAAAGAAATGGAAGGCCAGGCTAGGCCAAGGGCAACAGATCTGAGTATGAAAGACCAGATTAAGTGGGAGGATTCAAGGGGAATTCAAGCAGGTTCCAAGAGTCTGTACCCCATCATTACTACAATTTCACAATGCACTTCCAACTCACCGCTGCCTTATAGACTCTACAGTATCCTTCAAAGCATAGCTCAGGTGTCAATCCTCACATTTTTGTGAGCTGTTTAGGTAATAGGGACTCCCTAGGTTTTGAATTCATTTTGCATTTACTCATCTATATGCGTGCTGTATTTCCTTAGTAGAAAGTAAGCTCCTTCAAGGCAGGAGCTAATGAGTTCTCTTTTATCTTTGTCTCCACAGCTCCTGGCACTACACTTCAAATGCAATGGTGCTTAATCAGTGTTGAATCATGCTGTAAAACAAATTTCTATTGGTTGATTTTTTCTTAGGTTGTTTCAGATAAAACATCTGCAACTTTTTGCTCTATTGCCCTTTGACAGAACATTAAAAACTATTTTGAATTTAAAACAAGATCCTAAACATTTCGAATAGGGCTTTTTGCATATAATACTTGTCCAATATTATTGTTAGGAAGGTAGTCCTTAAATTAATATTTTAGAGGTGTCTGCATGTGTTTTAAAAATACTGAGATAATTAGAAAGGGTCTAGCAAACCAGAAATAAGCTGAGTTAAATATCTTTTTTGTGATGCGACAAGTAAATATGACTTTTGTATTATTAGGTGTAGAGTTATAGATATATTTATAGGAAGAAAAAAAAAACCCAACACGCTCTGCTCACCTTCCTTGCTGTGAAGTGCCATCTAGTGTTTGTTGGTTTCTGTCCTGATTTCCTCTGGGCTTAAAAAGTGTAAATCTTTTTAATGGCATCAGTTTCTCAAACCGTAACTTCTCAACAGTTAACATTTTAATATTCTGTATTTGGTATTTGACTTAACATACCCTTCTGGAAAGGGTATATTGTAAATATGTTCCCCCAAAAGTGAGAGCTTGCATCACCCATGGAAGTAATCTTTTTACTTATTCAGCTTGATTGCATTCTTTGGCCCCAAGAGGGCACCAATCATATTCTTGTACTGAAGATGAAGCAGTCCTTTTTCCAGGGCCTAGAAATTCTCTGACATCTCCTCTCCTTTTATTAACCAGTTTCTTCCCTTGGTAAGAAAGAAAGACTCTCAGGTTTATTTCATGGAACCAGAGAAACATAATTTTCGCTGGAGATCTCTTCTACCTTAAAATGAACATCTCTGCTAAGTCCTTCTCTTTTTAAAGGTGCTGTCATCCACCCTTCCTGCTTCATGCCATTCTGAGGCCCTGTGCTTCTTAGAGCAAATCAGTTTCCTTCTTTTAAAAAAAAGTTTTCTTGCTATCTGATTTAATTTGATCAAATGAGGTAATATTTGTAAAAACACAGTACAGTGATTTTCACAGAGTAGGCACTTAATAAATGCTCATTTCCTTTTCATCACTGTTATTTCCCAATACATCTCTCCCTTTTGCTGTCTTCCTTAACCAGAGAAATATTCCTTATTAATAAAGAATAAAAAAGAGAAGAGAAAAAAACAGTTTAGGAAAAGTAACCAAGACATCATTGAAATCCCTCAGTATACATACATGGTCCTATTTCCATAGTCTCCCACTGCTGCAAGGAAGTGGAAGGGAGGGAAGTACGTTTTTATATCTTTTCTTTCTGACAAATTTGGTCGTTATAATTTGGAAGCAAAATTGTTGTTGATTTCATTTGTATTCGTGTAATTATTGTATGTGTTGTATTCCTGATTCTGTTTACTTTGTATCACTTATAGAAGTTATTTTAAGATATATTTTATATATTAATATATATTTTCCCCTCTTTCCTGAGACTGGTTCTGCCTATTTTACCAAGCTGGAAGTGGGCTCTCATAAACCTCATCCTAACCAGTACTGAATGGCACACAAACTTTAATCTGCTCCATCTTTTTTTGTTATTTGGGCTACTTTGTAGACAACCTGGGCTGTAGCCCTCTTCTCCTGGAGGGTCACTATAAGTGTGCCAGAGTAGACACCATTGGCTTTATCCCTACTACAGCTCAAAAGTCCTCAACTCAAGTGATCTACCAGCCTTAGCTGCTCCAAGGAACCCACATTATAGTGCCATCAAACCTGATTATATTTCTTTTTATAATAAATTTTATTGATATCTTCAAAGGAAACACAGATGATATAAAACCAAAATACACCAATGAAGAAAAATAAAAAGAGAAAGAAATTGTTTATCAAAACTAACCAATAAATTTAAAATGTCTAACGAACATGAACTTGGACAGACTTGAAGAGATAGCAGAGGATAAAACAGTCTGGCAAATGATCCAGGGAGTCATGGAGAATTGGACATGACTGAACGAGTGAACAAGCACAAAAAATGTTAAATGCAGTTTTTCATACCCATAGCCCTTCAGCTCTGTAAGAAAGAGGGGGTAGAATAACTTCTCACATCTCTTCTTTGGGACTGAGTTTTGTCATTATAACTCCTCAATACTCAGTTATTCTTTCCATTTACATTATTGTGGTCATTATATATAATGTTTTCTTGGATCTACTTATTTCACTTAGCCTCAGTTAATCCATATCTACCATGTTTCTCTATATTTATTATTTTCATTATTTCTTAAAGCATAGTAATATTCTGTGATAATCAGATACTACAATTTATTTAGCCATACCCTAATGGATGGCCATCTACTTTGTTTCTATTTCTTTGCTGCTACAAAGTGCCATAAAAATTTGGTTGTGTGTTGGACCTTTCTTTCTATCTTTGCCTTCTGTGCAATGGGATCTCTGGATCAAATAGAATAAATATCATAGTCATTTTCTCAGTGGAATTCTGTATTACTTTCTGGAATGTTTGCATTAATTCCTAACTTCACCAAGTATGTTAACATGCCTATCTTTCCACAGTCCCTCCAACATTTATTATACCCATATTTTGTCATCTTTTCCAGTTTGCTGGGTGTGAGGTGAAGTCTTGGTTATTTAAAGTAAATTAACTTTCTATGACTTTTATTTGTAATAGAGAATGAAGGAACTGTCACCTGGACTGAGTATTTCAAAAATATTGCCTTGTATCTAGTTTTCTCCTGGGTGCTCAGTCAGAAGGAAAATAAGTTCCTTATGGCTCTAGCTTATGTCACCATGATATTTTGGTGTGTCATCAGCTCTGTGTATGATTGTTATGTTTTAGTTCAGGTTCTTCTTTGTCAGCTTTCAACCTGAAGGAGAAAGGTGGTGATAATCATGAACAAAGTCTATAAGTTAAGCCTTTGCTGTTCAGTTGTGTTGGACTCCTGATGACCGCATTTGGTTTTTCTTGACAAAGGTACTAGAGTGGTTTTCCATTTCCTTCTCCAGCTTATTTTACAGATGAGGAAATTGAAGCAAACATGGTTAAATGATTTGCCCAGGGTCTCACAGTTAGTATGTGTCTGAGGTTGGATTTAAACTCAGGTCTGACTCCAGGTGAGGTATGCTGTCCACTGAGCCACCTACCCATCCTAGCATTGAAATAATGCTTGCTAGAATAGTCAATCCTCAACATGCAAGCATTTAACTTACAAAACTTCAAGAATTCTTGTTATTTTATTAGTAACTTTGTTTTTGCTTTGATGTTGGCAACCAAGCACACTCACTGGCACTCTTGAACTTACGGCCTTCCCTGATGCCTGTGTCATTTCTGGCCAGCGCTGCCTTTCCTCTCTCCTGCATTTTATGGGACAGGTCATGATTACTATGTTAGGAAAAGTTCATATTATCAGAATTTCTGCTTTGTTATAAAGAACTGTATGCAGAAAAGTATATTTTTGGCAATCTCTAGGAAAAAAATTATAATTTTTGTCAATCTAGGAACGTACCACCCTATTTCCAATCAGTTCAATGAATCAGCGTTTGTCCTGTTTTCTAGGAACGTCACCCCTGTGAAAGTTAAAGATTTACTGTATATATATATATATATATGTATGTATATTTGTGTGTGCATATATGTATGTACATATGTATATACATATACACACATATACATATATGTATATATATTATTTTTTGTATATGTTGTCTCTCTTGATGGCATGTAAGTTCCATGAGGGCAAGGACTATTTATTTCTTTTTTGCCTTTGTATCTTCAGCACATAGATACATACATACATACATAGTATGTAAAGGTGTTGGGGGAAGTTTGGAGGAGGGGTAGACGTGTGGCAGAAAGGAAATTTGAGGACTTCCTTGTTGAGTGAGTACCAAAAAGTGATCACTGGCAAGTAGAAGTGAGAGGCTTACTTAAATCAATTTTTAAACACAAATTCATTGAGAGGAGAATGAAAATATTGGTGTGGTGGGAGACTCTGCAATTCTACATATGGGACTACCACAAGTCTCCTACCATGGAGGTCACCTCTGGAGGAAGAAAGCAGGCTAATGCAGTGTTAGGGAGGAGCTTCCCTATGATGTGGCTTCGGGAGAGGAGGAGGAGGAAGTCTGCCATCTGACAACTTCCTATTTTACTTAATTATTCATGCTAACTAGGTGCTAAGCTCAGCTGTTTCAATGTGCCGAACAAATACAAGTGCTGTCAATGCCTTTTAAATTTCTGAGTTCTAGAAAAAAGCCCCAATCACTCCATCCTAGTATTAATTCTGAAAGCAATGTATTATATTCATGGACTTAATGAAGATAGGCACAGATTCATGAGTTAAAGGCATTTGCCTCAGTGGTGCTTTTTAATATTGGTAAGGAGACTGCTATAAAAATGCTACAAATGGCAATTTTGCCTCCTCTCTGCCTTTATCTGTCTGGATTTCTCCCATCCTGAAATGAATCTGACCCAAGCAGTAGACACTGTAAATGCAACTCACCACAATAATTCAGAATGGGGAGATAGAAATCTCTTTGTACTCCAAAAAACAAGAGGCAGGCATGCCATTTTGTGAGACTTAGATCTTTTTGAAACCACTCTTAACAAATTCTAGGTTGGATTAGGTTCCTTCAAAACAGTGGCTTCATTCTGTTACACCATATTTTTTCATTTTGGTTTTCCATGTAGAGAATTGGCTGCTGAATGCTCCACTTGCTTCAAATCTAAGCCTTGTCTGTTGCTTCAAGAAAATTCAGGGCAAATATATCAGCAAACATTTCCTGATTTTGTGAGATCAGGCTGGCTATGAAATAGTGTGAAAGCAAGCAACGAGAGCTCCATTTGTTCCTTATTTAAAATTAGTTTGGACAGAACACAGTGTTTGAGAGTGTAGTAAGGAGTATGTCTGTTCTAGAATTAGGGAATAAACTAAAATGAGACATCTTTTCTAAGACATTCAACTTTTTTCTCCCCTAACTTTTAGTAATTTATCTGGTATTCCTGAGTTCTTAAGTGATAAGCCTGGCACATGAAGTCTCTGTAAGGCAGCGATCTGGAACAGTTTCTGATGTTCGAAGTACACACTGGAGTATGAGAAGGCACAGAGGATTCTTGTTAATTGCCAAGTTTTGCTCTCTCCTGGTATTCTTTGGGCCCTCAAAGTACCTTGGATCCAATAAGATGCCAAATAGTTTAGGACTGACTTCAGGAGGTAAAGTCTGTCTAGGAGTCTGGTTAGTTTTATTCCATCTGGAAGGTGACCCCTTGTCATACACTTGCTTGTTTGAGTCCAGAGCTTATGAGATTGTGAGCAAGAACATTGTGTGTGTGTGTGTGTGTGTGTGTGTGTGTGTGTGTGTGTGTGTGTGTTTGCTTCATGAGGAATTTGAAGTGCTATGGCCAAATTATGTGAGTTGAATTCAGATGTGATCCAAGCCCTCAGCAATGGTATCTGAGGATTTAGACTCTGACTGGGAGTAAGGGAAGGATGAAAGACTCCTCACACCTCCTTTTAAGTTTGGTATTCAGGGATATACCTGCTTTGAACATAAATAAAAGTCCCTTTAAGGCAGGAGTTCTTAACCTGTGTAGTCCATAGACCCCCTTAAAAGTCTGTGAATTTGGGTAGAGGAAAAATTATATCTTTATTTCAATGTAATTGGTTTCCTTTATAATTTTATATATTTTATTGCATACACTTAAAAACACGATACTGAGAAGGGGTCCTTAGACTTTAACATGACACAAGGTTAGGAATTCCAATTTCAGGGTAAAGTGGTTGTCAAGGTCTCATAGCTAATATAGCTAGGAGCAAACAAACTCCTTAGAGAGAGCTCAGATTCTCATGAACCAGCATCTCTGACAGTTCTAAAAGGAAAGAGAGCCATAGTACTCCCTATTGTATTATTCTTAGTTCTACAGTGAGCCCTAGATGGCAATTGTTTATACTTCAATACATCCAGGATCTGTCATTTCATTCATGTAGGCTCTCCCTTTGCCAACAATGCTCCATAGTAGATAGTTTTTGAGAGTCACTATGGCCAAAAAAAATCATGACGGTCTTGCAAATGTGGTAATGAACCTCTCTGAATTCAACTAGTCTGGTCCTGGGAGGATATACACTAAGTCCATTACTAAGAGTGCACTCCCAGAGTCCTCTGATTTGGGAGCACCTGCTAGGGCTTAAGATCCACTGGTTTAGCTCTAAAGAACCCAAGTTAGCTTCCACACTCTAATGAGGCATCAGAGTATCCTTCAATGGAAGCCAATTATGCTGTGGTTAATTCTACAGTGGCAATCAATCAACAAAGCTCACTCAGATGTTATTTATGTATATGTTGTCTTCTTTGACAAAATGTAAGCTCCTTGAGGTTAGAGGATTATTTCATGTTTGGTTTTGTATCCCTAGGCCCTTTGCACAGTCAGTAATTAATAAATGCTTGTTGATTGATTTACTGCAGGTAAAGCAGCTGCACTATAACATAGTAGACATTTAGGAACAACAACAATCTCCATTAAAAAATTATTTTTTCATGACTGGGAGATTTTAGAAATACAATTAATAAGAAAAAAATCCTTGCTTTTTCAGTAATAAGGAAATTTGAGTATAGTTGACTGATTACTTTGAATATTGGGTAATTCCATTTTTTATTATCTTCAATGATTTCTATGAGTTTCTGTAAGAGTTCCCTAGTCCAGAAAGTATAATAGAGCAACTAAGGCAGTAGTTCTCAAAATGTGGTCTTGGGACTCCTAGGAATTCTCAATCCTTTCAGAGGGTCCACAAAATTTTAATATTATCAGTCTCTAATATACTAAATATCAATAGCTACAATCCATATCAATAAAAACTCCTTGGAGTTTACAATAATTTTTAAGAATGTGAAGGGATGCTGAGGACTGCTGAATTAAATATAGGTTATATTTAAGGTGTAGGTTTTGGAAAACTAGGTTAATGTATAATCAGCCCCTATGTGGAACACATTTAGTAGAAATAGTCAATAAACTTGAATCAATGAAACTTGACAGATCTGCTTCTCAGAATTTAAATGAGTCACTTGGTGAAATGCTATAGGGAGAATGGATACTAAACTCTATGGATTCTTTGGGCAAACCTCCTAGTTGGACTCCAGACTGTATTTTCCGTGTCTGTGTGACTAATGTTTGCAGCTAATAATAGCTGGGGACAGATCCCACTGGAACAGATATCATCTGTAGTTTTAGTACAAATTAACGCAGTCATGTGATTTTCATCAGGACTTGACATTTTATTTACTGTTGCTTGAGTTAGAAAAGGGGTTCCCCAAAAGATTATGAGGAAAACCTGCCAACAGAAAAAATGGTGGTTAATCAGTACCTGCTCAGTATTCAGATTCCTGGTATTCAATCTAAAATAACTAGAGTGTCAGAACACACACACACACACACACACATATCTGTGCTAAACATCATCAACTCTTGGATGATACTTCTGTTCCACACCAGTGCAGCTTGTGGAATATTTATTTGGCAGTGAAAAAGGTCACAGTTTTAAGGCAGTTCAGAAACCAAATGTTCTAGTAATATGGCAGATTTCTAACAAAGCACCCCCTTGGCTTGACTGGTTTGGGCCTGTGCTGGATTCTGCTTTTAGAACAAGCTTATCCCATAGGTATACTAATGAGGAAACCAACATTGGCTTGTAAACTGCAGAATCAGATGCCTTTATAAGAAGAAAACCATTTATGCTACTAACTGAACTTTAAAAAAAAAATGCCTACACTAGATGTGACATATGTAGAAGCCATAGAGAACGTGCCTGGATCACCCCTTCCTTCTCCCTCCCCCCCTTTTTTTTAAACTCCCAAGTATTTGTTTTAGGAGCATTTGTAGAAACCTGGTCTAAAGCAGAAAATCATCTCTATTTAGTTTCCACAGAACGTCTCTTTAGTGCCACCTGTTGTTCAGTAAAATATTGTGGCTCAAATGGAACTGGGGCTGCAGGTGGGGTTGAGTTCCTCAACTTTTTCTCCATTTTTGCACCACAATCTGAAATGACTAGAAGAGATCCTATGGTTGATTTCAATAGGAATTTCATAGATCTAGAAGAGCTAGTTTAAAGGAAGCATATTCACTCTACCTATAGCAAACATTTCAAGCTGTGACCCTTCCCATTGCTAGGAGCTGCTGATTCAGAATCTTAACTAGCCCTGTTTTCTGTTTTGATAAAAGCAAAAAGAAGCATTTTAGGGACAAATCATAAAACGGCTTACTTAAAGTCAGAAGAGATGAGAGGAAGTCAATGCATCTGTGAGTTTGGGGTTTCAATGTTTTCATAACTATTAAAATGCTAATTACTATTACAAGAAACAGTTGAAAACCAAACTAATTATCAGCAGAGTTTGCACCAGCCTAGTCATTGTAAACTAACCTGTTTGGCTTACTGTATATATTATATTTAGTTTTACTTCTCTTGGGTATATTAACCATGTCTAGTTTTCTTCATTAAAGACTTATATTGTGCTTATTGGTTAACATCTGTTAGGACAGGGGGTCTTACTCTTAATTGGTACCATCTGGAAAGGGGAAAGAAAACACACAGGATGATAGATAATGGAGGGAAGACGTAGCACTTCTGTATCTTGCAAACTCTTGATTTTCACTTACAACATTTATGTCATATATTAGATATGTATTTTTATGTAATTTATCTGATATCCTTTAAAATAATTTACATGGAGAATTAAACTTTGAATGTTCGCTAGGAAGACATTTGGGGTCCAGGAGTTGTGTTATTCAAGCTCTCCTTTTGTTCTTTGTGAATATAGAATATCTTCATTTCCACAATGTCTTCTTTCCCAATTCACCACCACTTATTCAGCACTTGTGCCTTCTCCAGTATTGGTTTCCATAGCTGCACGCAATCACACTCACACAGATGCCATTCTGTGTTCAAAGCACTGAATGCTACAGGGCATATTAGTGTTTTTATGCTTTAGATCTATCTTTATGTAATTTGAGAGCTCATTAATAGATACCATTTTGTGTGATTAAAAAAAAAGAAACCTAGTACATGACAATCTTATAAGGGAAAAGTGGAGTAAGAACAAAATGGTTTTCTTGTCATTATGTAGATTACAGTCTGGAGATGAGTGGAGAGCAAATACTTGACCTGATGGGGAAGTGCAGGTTGGACCAAAGTAATTCTCCTTACTCATTTCCTTATTGGGCCACAGTAAGCATTAATCAGATATGTAAATGTGTTGTTTGGGAATATTCAGATTTATTTTTCTTGATACAGAGTACTTCATTACATTTCCATTTTTGTTGTATTTAATTCTTGCCCTTCTTAAAATCTTGGTCATGATGGCTCTTTGGGATGAGATATCTTTAATCAATCTGCTTCTGTAGACAAAATAGCTCCTATGTCTGCTAGCCTGATAAAGTCTATCATGATAGACATGAGGTACTTTCTGCTCTTTCTGAGGTATCCTTGCCTCTTCCTTCAAAAATCCCCAGATCTTTGATAGCCTAAACCCCTCTCTCTCTGTCTCATTGTAGTTATATGTGTAAATATATGTATATATGTATACATATATATATACTTCAATATAAGCATGTGTACTTCATATATAAAATAAATTCAATAGTTATATATATGAACATATATGCATAAATATGATACACATAAACATATATACACATGCATATGCGTGTATCTTATATATACATATATACACACAAAATTTAAGATTCAAAAATTAAAACAACCACTTATTATTAATAATGAGTTGGGTTTTCTATTAGTAACAAAGCTGGTGATAAAGAAGACTCAGGTAAAACGCTGAACTTTCAAAGTCAGCCATTTTTCAGGTTTTAACACAGGCAAGCGACTCCTGCCACCCACAGAGTTTTCTGAATACATATGTCTAAGCAGAAGTAGAAAAGTAATTGGAGATAGTGTTATCCTTTTGGAAAAGGATCCAAGAATAAAAATTTACATTTGATATTGTAAATGAAATAAGATAAGAATTAATCTTTTGTACTGGACTAATGTTTTTGATACTATTTCTCTAGCTCCCTATGCTTCTAGCTAATATGCAGTGGAACATGCATTTTGAAATATTCTCTAATGTATAGCCAAATTATTGTATTCTCCAGGTGGGAAATTACAACATTATACTGGCATTTTCTGGGACCTCAAATTATTCCAGGTCCAATAATTGGCTAATTATATCAAGACTGACTTCAGCAGGTAAGGTCTGTACATAGGAATTTAGACAGCTTCATTCAATCTGGAAAGTAGCCCTGAGCCATAGACATTTTCATATTTCAATTAATGATTTTCCAAAACAAGAATAGTTGAAAGCTTATACATGTACCATGAATTCACATGTGTATATGTACATGAACTCACAGATATAATCCACAGTTGATTGTTGGCTTATGTGTAAACATTATACATATGTCATAAACATTAAACATCTGCAAGTAATTGAGTCTAGATGTTGTATAGAACCATATAAGCACAGTTACCCACATTCCTTGGTCAGCTAATTGGCAAAATGAATGGAATGCCTGCTGGCAGTAAGGAAGACTCATCTTTCTGAGTTCAAATCTGGCCTCAGATGCTTACTAGTTATGTGACCTTGAGCAAGTCACTTAACCATCGTTGCCTCAGGCAACTGTAAAATGAGCTGGAGAAGGAAATGGCAAACCATTTCAGTATTTTTACCTAAATGGGGTCACCAAGAGTCAGACATGACTGCAAAAATGATTACACAGCAAAAGTTTGTCATTATCTTCCATCTTTCTCTTCTGTGATATTTCATGAACAAATTCCTCCCTCTACTTTCTTTCCCCCTTACTGCCTTTGCTCTTTGATTGGCAAGTATTTCCATTGTTTACCGGATGAGGTAGTTTCTGGGTATTTTCATCTTCCTTGATGTGGTGACTTTTTGCTCCAGTTAAACTTCTCCAAATAATGGTGATAGTATTATAGCTTTTGCTACTTTCTCATTTTTCATAGGTGACAGTTTGTTTAAATGTAGTTTATATACATTGTAGTCACATGCATTGATGTCTCAACGTTTTCCTTTCTTCTCATTTGCTATTCATTTTGATATTTGCTCCAAGCAGTGGATGATTTACTGTCAACAGCTCTTATATTTTATTGTTCCATTTCATAATCCTAAACCACATTTTCCATTTTTTTCACTGACTTCCCTTGTGGACATCTTTGCACAAAAGTCATGGAGTATCATGGTCATATTTACTTAATTTGGAGAATATTGTCTTGGTCTTTATAGAAATATATGTCTCCAGCCTCTTCAAAAGAACTTGACAATAAGCTGCCATTATTTTTGTGGCATTTATTTTCTTAGGTTCATTGTACATGGTGAGGTGTTTGTCTCATAAATTTTTTGCCTTCCTGAACACATTGGCTCTATCTACTGTTTTTTTTCTTTCTTTCTTTTTTTTTTATGGAAAACCTGTGAGCTGCTCTTCCACTGGGAAAATTTGTGTGAAAAAAAGATGGTAGAAACCCTTAGTCTTCTTGGTTTGGTGAATTAGTTTGTATGCTAAGCCATTGTTATTGTCTTCCAAGTTTTTTGTTGCTTGGCAAGGCTATATAGTGATTGCTCAGTGAGGGGGTCTCTGAACTCTTTCAGCCTTTTTCTTGTGGATTCTATTCTGTTTTGGCTAAACTTTCCCAAGAAATGGTGATATTGAGAGTTGATGTCTTCATTTTTGTCTATTTCCCATTATTCAGAATCAACAGCTCATTTAATAATTCAGGTTGGAACTGTTTCAATTACTTGGAGTGTCTTCTCATCTTTGTTCTTCTAATTTGGTATTGATTTTGACTTTTGCTTTAATCTGTCAGTGTGCAGACAGTGCATTCTGAGACTTTTCTAGATGGCTAGAATATAGTTGATTTCATGTTTCAAAATGTTATTTTTATGTACCAATTCCAGCTTTCCTAATGTAACGGAAGAAATACTTTGCAAGCCTTTGGCCTTTTAATTTCTTGATATCAAATCATATTTTCCAACATAATTTTCTATTGTTTTCTTCCTGTGCTTTGAAGTCACTTGCCATCAAAACATGTATTGACTTAGTATAGAGGACCTTTCCAGATTCTTTATGGAACTTCTCTAATTCTTCATCTGTTCTAATAGATGTTGGTACATATGCTACAATTATTTTCATGTTATCTATTTGCCTTAACATGGCGTGAGCTCGCATTGTAAAATGATAAAGCAGCTCAAAAATAACGCATTTTGTGGCTTATACAGGAAAGCAAGTCAACCAACTCCTGCGTCATCCCCTTTGAGGAGTTCTTCTCATTTAGTAACAACTTCTTTGTTTTGTTTCACCTTTAGTGAGAATGTCGATCCAAATGTTGACTGGTGTTACAGAAAGGAAAAAAAAATCATTGGCTAAGGAGAACAGTTAACTTATTAGTTATTGAAATGTATAAAGATTTTAAGTAAAGAATCTTAAAATTTTCAAATACTCAACAGTTCTGATGAGATGTTTTATCTGGTGATATATTAACTCACTGGTTATTGGAGAAAGAAGGCACATTAAAAATAACAATACAAATTAATATTTTCAGATGGTCCAAGTAATATTACATGATCATTTGTATCCTCTATGTGTTTTTTTCCTTCCCTTACACTAGTATGTCCAAAGATACTTTCTGTGTATTTTTAATGGACCTGAGAACATATTAAAATGAAGAAAATGTTTTTGAAGTTTGAATTTTTCATTCTGCCCTGCTAATTAGAACAAGGAAATGTGGTACACTTGAAGACAGTAATTATGAAGTTAGAAGTAGTTAATGTTGGAGTAGGGTATAGGATCTTTGAATCATATTTCTATATTGCCTTTGATGTATGAATGTGCTTTAAATAAAATTTAAAAGTATACCTATAAACACTCTGTGTAATATGCTATGCAATTTTTTGTAAGTAAGTCTCTTAAATTCTTGGAAATTCATTTTTCTGTAACTGTAAAATGCGGATTATACCTTCAGCCTACATTTCTCACAATATTTTTGTGGGAATCAAATGAGATTGGATATGCACTGGACCTATGATTTTATTGGCATAAGATACTACATATAAGGAAACTTCCTTTACTACTAAAAGAATCTGCTTTGCAATTTATAATCTAACCAAGTTGACTAGAGTATTCAGAGGTTGACTGACTTGCCTTGGGTGTATCAGAAGTGGATCTTGAGCCTTATCCTTTCTGGTTTCATGTTGTTTCTACTTTGGAATTAAATATACGTGTAAAGCACCATGTAAATGCCACATTATCATGAAAGGGATATATTTTGTGCATTTTTAAGTGTGCTGTATCAGAAAGAGGTGCAGCTAGACGACTCATGAATAGAGTGGAAGTCAGGAAGATCTGAGTTCAAATGTGGCGTCAGATTCTTACTAGCTGTATGATCCTGGGAAGTCACTTAACTTCTGTTTTCCTTAATCCACTGGAGAAGTAAATGACAAAGCACTCCAATAGCTTTGCCGAGAAAACTTTGTGGACTATAGGGTTCATAGGGTCACAAAGAATTGGACAGGAATAAACAATGGAGCAGCAAAAATAGCAGGTGGACTTTTAGGTCCTGTCATTCTTCTTTTAAAATGATGGCTATTTTTAATAATTGCATACTGACCCAGGTATATTTTGTGTGTGGGAGCAAGGAGGTCATGGTAGAGGGGCCAATGTATGAAAAATCACAAGTATTGTTCCATAGGAAGCAAGAAAATTTCCATAGATTTTTTGGTTTGTTTTTAGTGGAATATGTGTGAAAAAGAACACTGTTTTTGTACCTTTATCTGTTTCATGAGTTGTTGTGGCCAAAAAGTCTTCCCCTGGTTGCCTGCCTTCTGATGACGAATCTCTCCATACACAGGGAGGCTCCTTCAACAGAGGGCTCACCTTGGCACTAGGTCATACTTGAAGACTCTCTGGCTTGATAGAAACTACTAGAACTTCTGGCCTAATCTGTCAGAGTTGGGGGATCTTCTGTTAAACTAACCTTTGAGAATTTACAGCTACTTCCACAACTAGATGAATATCATGCCTTCCAGGTCTTATTTGCCCTGCTAAAAAATGGGTAATCCTAGCAATCAATCAATCAGTCAGAAAGTATTGACAGATTCTTCTGCTAATGTGTTTTGGCAAATGCTAATGAACTAATATATCCCCTCCTATCATGGTACTTGCATTTTATGAACTTCTTCTAGGAAAAGCCAAAGAAAACCAGGATCAGGTGGGGGAGATATTTTTTTCAGCAACTAGATGTTTTGTGATCCTTTGAAATCATGAGCATCAGAAGGATGTTTACCATGTCTATATGTATAACTTGCATTTATACAACACCTTTTTTGCAAGAATCATAAACTGCCACATAGACATAGCTCTTCACAAAGACCTGGAGGGACCCATACTTACCAAAGATCAAAATTCATAAGGCCAAAATGTCAGAATGAAAGGAAAAATTCAGCAAGGCATCAGGATGTTTTCTCTAGAGGATTAGAACCTAAAATAGTCCAGTATTTGATTGGATTTTTCACACAGTTCTTTGGAATCATTTAAGGATAGCCAAAGCCCCTATTAAAATAATTTTATTTTGTATTTCAAGAATCTGTTATTTAAATCCTTTGCTGATTCAAATGTTGATGCAATAGATAATAATAACTATAGCTCTTATTTATAGAGTACCTTATACAAAGTGCTTTATGTGTAGCTAAGTTGGACAGTGAATAGAGCCCTGGGTATGGAGTTAAGACCTATCTCTTCAAATCTGGAGTTCAAATCTGATTCAGACACTTTCTTGTTGTGCAACTCTGGCCAAGTCACTTAACTGCTATTTGCCTCAATTTTCTCTTCTGTAAAAGGGGTATAATAATATCAGATGATTGCTATGAGGATCAAACGAAATAATGCTTGTAAAAGACTTAGCACAGTCAGTGCCTGCCACATAGTAGGCACTATATAACTGGTTAGCACCTTCCCCTTTATCACATTTGACCCTCATAATAGCCCTGTGAAGAAGGTGCTACTTTTGTTATCATTTTACAGATCAGGAAATTGAGACTCAGAGGGAAGGTGACTCTTTTAACACCTAAGTACATTACTTCCATGAGTTATTATGACTGGGGTGGGGGGGGGCGGGGAGAAATTTCACTGCCTCTTGATTTCTTTATTTTTAGCTAGGCAGTTCCTTGGTGGACACAGTCTATTGTTAGGTTTATACTCTAAACATTGTGGTAGACTCTTTAAGGACTTTGAGTTCTGTTGGCCTGCCTTTCAAGGCCAATGCTATAGCATAAACTGGAATTGAACTAAAGCTTTAAGGAAAATATGCATAAATAAAAATGGTGTGTTGAAGAAGAAGTAGTTGCCTACTTTCCCTTGAAGTAGAGTTTAGAAAAAAAAGAAATAAAACCAACCAGTGAATTGAGGTTTCTGACTAATAGGCTTCACATGAATTAAAGCTAAAAGGATGCTAGAGATCATCCAATAAAACTCCCTAATTTTAGAGATGAGGAAACGGAATCCCACAGAGATTAAATTTGCCCAAGGGTACATAGGTAGTAAGTAGCCCAGCTGGAATTTGAATTCAGGTTTTCTGAATCCAAATCCAGGATTTAAGTGCCAGCTAGAATGGATGTGGTACTTTTACAGATAAATAAAGCACTGTGTTATAGATAAATTAAATCCTTTTTATGAGCCAGGTAATGTAATAGATAAAAAAAAAAAAGGATTAGGGGATATGGTGCAGAATACAACATATCCATCAATTAGTATAATATAAGATAGCCAGTGATAGTGCCATAGAAGAGACTTGGAGGAAATGATCCATGAATATTTGAGGAGGGAGGGGACACTTTGATCTGGGTGGTTTAGGTAAGTTACAAGTAGCATACTGGACTGGAACTGAGCCTTGAGTGAAATTCTGAAGCTGCTCTTGTGCAGAAGGAGAGGTAGTGAGGGAACAGAATGGGATGAGAAGAGAGAAAAAAGAGGCAATAAAGAGGGAAAAGTAGAAAATTTTGCTGAATTTCAACATTTCCTCCTTAAAAGCAGGAAAATTAGGCAATTCTTATTAAAATTCCTTTGTTTATGAATATGCTTGTGTCCAAAATTGCCATTAGCAGTCTTACCTTGTTATAGAAAGTCTGGTGAGAATTGACAGCTGTCAATCAGTTGGCTTCCAGCAACTGGCTAGCCAGTAAGGAAGTGAACATGTCTGTGGGAAGATTACCCTAGGAGGATCAAAATCAAATAGAAATGGGGCCACTAAACTATACCTAAGCACACCTGTGGACCACATATTGACCTAGAAAACCGCATATTAATATTATTTTTATTTATTTAAAAATATTTCCCAATTGCATTTTAATTTGGATCTGGACTCATGAATGAGTATCATGGTCTGCATGTGGCCCAAAGACCATGTATTTGACATTTCTGGTTTCACATCTACAGAGAGTTAGGGTCTGAGGTGATTATTGGGACTGTGACATTTCCTGAGGTATAAGACCATAGCTGGAGGAGAGGTTTCTAGATGTGAATGAAGTCAATGAATAACTGAAAGGGTTCGTGTGAGAAATTTTCATTTGTCTTTAAAGAATCATCACCAAGCTCCCCCAAATTATCCTTACATAGAATACAGTATAGTAGGCAAGGAAGGCTGAATGGAGCTAAAGACAAAAGCAAAAGAAAAGCAAATAAATCCTAATAGCTCTGTGGGAATCTCTCACACCATGTTTTCTAATTAGTGGCAAGCAATTGAAAACATCTGATGGCATAGTTAAGAAAAAGGAAGACCAGGAGGAATAAATCCCCAAAGTCATATCAGTTGTGCACTGGTTTTTGCCATTTGAGAATACGGTATCTTCTAGCTACTTGATGGGAAGACATTGTCATTTGCAATACACCTTTTCAAATTAAATAAGCAATAGACAATATTGTACTTATGACTTACATCTCAATCGGAAAACTAACTATGGTTAGTTACATCAAGTTTATCTCTTTTATTTTGGAAATAGCTGATGAAATTCAATTCCTTAATAAGATCCCATATGCTTGGTGCCTGTTTGTTGCTGAATAGTAAAGGGTCACAATTTTGAAACATGTATGTTTCCCTGACACTGGAGCAGAACTATTTTTTGTCTAGGAACTTTGTCATTTCACAGGGATTTCAGTATTTGTCTAAAATACTTGAACTTGACAGGAAACAACCCAATATTACCAGTCGCCCAGGGAGAAATATTTGTATATACAGAGGGAATTTAACCTCAAACATTCGGTTCACCTGTTCACGTATGATTTAAATTGCTCCAGGCTCTTTGGCAGACTGAATGCTGACACCCTTTGAAGTTTAAAGAGATCCAGCAACTGGTCTTTAGAGAGCATATGATATTTTTTTAACTTGTCAACAGAACACTAGGTAGAAAAATGAAGCCCCCTGAAGATTTTTGAGTACTTGGAGGCAGGGGAAATTCTGCAAGGCTCTCTTTCACCTAACACCCAAGAGGGGCTACATATGAGTTGCTGGTCTAATTGACTGATTGTAGTGCATGACACCCAGCATCTGCTCCCTAGGGTTGAGTGACAAGGACATGCCTTACTTTTATGAATAAGGAATTCATGAGAAAGTCAATTAGTCTTAACAGCCCATTTATGACACTTTAAGACCCTGATGAACAATGACCAGTTTTAGTGATCAACTTAATAAAATGCCACTTTTGTTTGAATTGTATTTGATGAAGTAGGTGGAATGGGAAGGTAGTTCAGAATGAAGTGGAAAGAGTTTTGGATTAGTGATCAGTTCTGTCACAAGTCATTTAACTATTCTAGACTTCAGTTGTTTATTTTGTAGTGAAATGAAGGGTGGGACTTGATAATCCACATTAGAATATCAAATTCTAAGTCAGGATTGTTTCGTTCTTTGTACTTGTTTCTGCAGAGCATAACACAATACCTAGCATATTATATGCACTTAATAAATATTTGGTTGATGGATAATATCTGAGATCTCTTCCAGCTATCATTCTTTGAGTCTACTTGTTTTGGGTCATCCACAGGGTTTTTTGTTTTGTTTTCGATCAATTACATGCATGTACTTTTTGAATGCCCATTAAGTATACATCACTGTAGAAAGACTAATGATGTTCTCTGATCTGGAGAAATTTAAAATCCAAAGTCTTTTAATAGGGACTTCTATTTCAAAATAGCAATAGAGGAAGAAAGAGTACAAGCTTGGACAGTAAAGCAAAGATAAAATAAAACTGTGAAACAGAAATTAAGGAAATTTTGTATTTTCAACATTGTATTATTAGAGAGAGACAACCTGGTATAATCCATCAGGAATTGACTCTGGAGTCAGGAAGACTTGAGTTCAAGTCCTGCTTTTGACAAATGCGATGTGACCCTAGACTAGTCATTTATCCTCAGGGTGGCTGAGGCAATTCTCTAAAACTCCAAGTTTCAGAAACTTTGCCAGGTACTAATGTATGTTACAGGGAATTTCCATATTTGGCGTTTCCTATATTAAAGAAATCAAAGGTCCATCTCATCTCATCATTGTGCTGAGATTTCTTAGTGCGGGAAGAATAACATTGGAAACAGAGTTCTAATAAGAGCAGGTATTTTCTATTAGTGGATCTGTGGGCTTCCCTGGAAAAAGATCACAGGATAAGAGATCTAGATAGGAAGAAACCTCAGAAATCATCTTTCCTTTTATAGATAATGAAAATGGAGACCCAGAAAAATAAAATACCTTGCCCCAACTCCTATAGGTAAGATGTATTTGAGAGACTGAAGCCAAAATACTCCCTTCTCAGTGATAATTTTAATGTCTAATCATTCTTCACCAAATCTTACTGAGTACCTACTTTGTGCCAGGAGGTGTACGAGGTATTCAACAGGGAATTTGTAACATTTTACTAAAGGTAACTTGGGATATTATGTCAATAAAACTTTTAAAAGCATAACAGTTGTTACACAACAGGGTGTTTTCTGCACTTTGTGTATCTAATAACAATTCACTTAAAAAAAACTGAGAGAAATTGATTTACTTGGAACCTAAATAGAAATATTGCTTTTTGACCTAGTACATGTCAAACCCAAGAGTGTTCTGCAACCAGCTCTAATTGTTTTGCAAGAGCCAATTGTTAAATTTTTAGCATGAACAATTACATCTCCTACATCAGTAAGCACTACAAATCAGGGATTGATTTGTTGTTCTGTTGATTATCTAAAATTAAAAAGTGATAGAGAAATGGCAATAATGTAATTAAACTTAAAAGTTTGTTGTGCTTTGCATTTTTTTTGGGGGGGGGAAGTTTAACATTTCCTAGCACACTCACTGGCTACTACCATAGTGGTATGTTGTGATGGAATTAGTTACTACAGTCTGTGGTTAATTCATTATTTCTGTATTGATGATGGCACAGTACACAATCAGGTCAATCCAATTTACCTCCTTAAGAAGGCGAAGATGTAATTGTTGTCTTCATATTGTACTTTTATTATTTTAACAAAAACAAATCATATATATTTTGGTAATTTATATACCCAGGTTGTGAGTCAAAGAAAGATATGATTTACTACAAATATGTCTGAGAAGAGAAATGTCATTCTGAATTAGAGAAAAGTTTTGAAATCAGGATTGATGAGAAAGAAGAGCTTTATGTAGCCAGAAATAATGGAATCCATGAACTTCCAAAGGATGAAGAATTCTGGTTATTACAGTAATATTTCCAAAGAAGCCTGAAGTGAAATACCATTAATGAAAGCAAATTAAGGATCATTTGTTTTCATGGACTTATGAGAAAAAACTAAAGCAAGTTATGAAGCCAATCCACAGATAAATTAGAATGTGTCTATATTAATGCCAAATATTTTTGTAGCTGACCAGAGGGCAGATAATTTGCCTGTAGTCAACACTACTCATTCATCCATTCATGCAACAACTATTTAAAACACCTACTTTGTGGAAATAACTCTACCAGGCACTTGATGAGATAAAAAATAATTTAACATGGATATTTGTCCTAATGAATCTTATGACTCAACGAGAGGATATGACACCCCCGAGTATGAAATAACTATACAGCAACTATCCAGATGTATCAATCATGGGATATTAAAGCTAGAATGGTCCTTAGACATCACAGAAATTTCTCATTTTACTGGTAAGAAAACTGAGGCCCACGGTGATTGAATGATTCCCCCAAGATCATCTAACTCATGAATATGTGTGTCTTGACTCCCAATCAATCTTGTGCTTTCTATTAGGTCATTCTGTATCTCATTTGCATATGTGTAAATTTAACTCAGGGCTAATTAGAAGTATCTAGAATAGTTGGCTTGCACAAATGATGAGGTGACTCAATGGAAGGAGCTCTGGGCCTGGAGTCAAGATGACCTGAGTTGCTGTGTGACCCTGGGCAAATTATTTAACGCTGTTTGCCTCAGTTTCCTCATCTGTAAAATGACCTGGAGAAGGAAATGGCAAACCACTCTAGTATCTATGCCAAGAAAACCCCAAATGGGGTCACAAAGTGTCTGACACCATGAAACGAATGAATAACACCATGAATGACTAAAACAGTCTACTAGATAGAGACTGGCAAGTAACTCAAATTAGTTTGCAGAACAAAAGCATTAAAGAGTCATTTTATATTATTGGGGGAAACCTCCAAGTATTCTCCTCTATGTATAGGATAGAAGAAGTATTTAATTTAGTATAAAAATGTGGTAAGGTATAGCACCTGAGTACAGAGTGTTCTTGTTCCCATGTACTTAAGTTTACTAAAAATTTATTCTCAATATATACAACCTTTGCAGTAGTAAAGAATGTAAAAAGAGAAATCACCATCACTAACCATATTCTGGGGGAAATTAGGTACCTCTGGCGCTAATATTTAGAGGGAGACTACACAGTTAATTCAGTTCAAATCAATTTGTTATTTAGTAAACACTTATGTGCAAGATACTGTGGTGTGTACGGGCATCAGAAGGACCAAAAATATTTCTGCTTTCATGGAACTTAAAACTAATAGACAGGATCAGATATACACAAATAGGTATTAACAATAATGCTGCTGCTGCTGCTGCTGATATACTTACATGTAATACTTAAAGGCATGCAATGCACTTTAAAATATTATCTTATTCTATCTCATGGGGTGTAGGTACAATTGTTATTGTCCCCATTTTGTAGATGAGGAAACTGAGGCAGACGGAGGGTAAGTGACTTGTCACAGTGTCGGAGACCTGATTTGAATTCAGGTTATCTTATGTCCAGGTCCAGCGCTCTGTCCATTTTACCACTTACTTGCCCCTATTATATAAGGTTGAACATAGTTACTTTCACAGCTTATTGCCCTTTAATTCACTTTCTTACACTCTCTGTTATAGCTAAATTGACCTGCTTACTTTCCCCAGTCTCAGCATCCCATTTCTCACTTCCATGCTGTTGAACAAGTTGCTTCCTATTTGTAATTCCATCTTCTCCCTTCCTTCTAAGGACACACAGCTTCTTTCAAGTCTAGACTTATACACCCAAGGTTTTCAGTTGGATGTTCTTTCTTCCTTTTCCTCAATTTATCTTGTCTAGGTTTTTCTATATTTAAAGGTTGTGTATTATTTTCCCATATTACAATGTAAGTTGATTGAGGGAAAAAACTGTGTTTCTTTTATTGTATTTATATCCTGCTTAATACAAAGCCTGGCACTTAATAAATTGAGCTTAATAAATTGTTGTTTCCTTTCTTCCTTGAATGATCTTTTCAAGATAGAATGACCAAAAGCTGAAAATTTATTAAATGTGAAATGTGAGGGGTGAGGAAGAGTCAAAGATAGCTCAGATTTTGAGCCTAGGTGACTGGGAAGATGCTGACTTACTACCATTACCCAAAATAAATAGAGAAGTTTGAAAGAGGGAGAGATTTTAGGTGTATTGAGTTTGAGTTGCTGGGTTGGACATTCAAGTGGAGGTGTCCATCAAACTTTTGGAAATATGAAACAAACTCAGGAAAGAGATGGCTAAGTTTATACTTAAACACTTTTGGAATACCCTATACGTGTTCCTAGCTATTCACCTTATAGAATATGAGCTCTTTGAGTGCTGGGACAGGTTTTGCCTTTCTTCGTATCTCTACTTCTTAGTACAGTGCCAGGCATATAGTGTACTCTTAGTATATGCTCGTTAACTGACTCAAGATACCTCTACCACTGGCTATTACCAGTGTCTGAAGTTCTTCAAATTACTTTCATTTTTTTGGTCTTGTTAGAATGAGCAAGAGACAGCCAATGGATAGCCACTTTTCCTGCACTGATATTCTCAGGACATCAGGAGAATTTAAGGAAGGCTCCTAGAACACTGGGTATAGCACTTATGTTGAATTTATGGAAGAAACAAACAAGAGTGACTCAGGATTTGTATTCTGCAACATTGTAGGGAATACCAACATCAGTGACTTTACAGATCCATTTGACACTATTTGAAGACATTATTAGAAATACTCTATAAAAATTTGAGAATGTTACCTAAGGTAAATAAATAACCATTGACATTTATTAGCCAATGTTCAGGCTGAGGTCATCAGATGAGCACTTCATTTAATAGAAAGCTGGGTCCCCACTGCAAACGTAAATATTCAGAGACTTCCTCTGTGCATACTTGGATTAGTCCAGCTGTTTTCCCAATCTTTCCCCTCTTCGGTACTGTTTCTATTTCCTCTCTAAGTACCCTTGGGATTGTGTTCTTAGAGAGCAAATATTGTGGCTTCATTTCCCTTAGCTGTGAGAAGGGTTTGCTTATAAAAAATATTTGGAGATAATTTTCTGTCCTGAGGCATAGAAGGGGTATGCTGATAAATATTTAAATAACCCTTGGAGGTGGGGTGGGGGAGATGCATATATAACACACTTTTAAGTTTAATCTGCATTATTAACATTTTATTCATCACTTTCTTATCTAGACAATCAGCAAAACAAATTAAGCTTTGATCTGTAATGGTTGTCAATTTTAGAGGTGTAAATGCTCACCATGAAAATTTCACAATCACTTATCCCTGGTTGTAGGACTGATAGTTTTAATAGGTGAAGGAGGAAGGGAGAAGGGGAGAGGTATGGAAAAGACCCAAAGTGAGTCACTGTAGTTGAGATGAGGCCTCTTCTGGGTTGGGTATTGAAGTTGGGCTGAGGGTGATATGTGGTTCCAGGTCAGTGGAAGTGGACAGCACGGGTCTCCCACGTCTGTGAGAATGACACTAACATAGGGAATAGAATGGAGGGGAAGGAAAAGGAGGACAGAAGAACTCATAAAGGTCAGTATATATAATAGACAGGTAGAAAGCAGATTGAAAAAAATCTTAGTAATTTTAATAGCACATCTCTGGATCCATTACAGAGGACTTGGTCAAATTATAATGATTTTGTAATTCCCAAGCTAGGCTTTTACAGAGTTCATCATTTCAGGGAGTAGAACCTTTAAAACCTAAACAGATTTCACATTTCTAAGATTTTAATTCTTAGAGGCAACTGAGTGGCATACTGAGAAAAACGAACCAACCAAACAAAAAACAACCTAGACTTGGAGTCTGAAATATCTGAATTAAAATCCTTCCTCAGACACTTGCCAGCTGTGTATGACCTTGGTTAAGTCACAACCTCTCAACCTCAGTTTCCTCATCTGTAAAATGGGAATGTTACTAGAACCTACTTCATAGAATTGCTTTGATACATACGCAAATATAGGATCCTAACATATTAAGTGTTTTGTAAACCTTAAATTGAGAAGTAATTATCAGCTATAGCATATATGTACATATATATGTAGATATATACATATATCCTCATTAGATTGTAAACTTCTTGAGGGCAAGGACTGTTTTTTGCTTCTTTTTGTATCCCCAGTGTTTAGCACAGTGCCTGGCACATAGTAGTCACTTAAATACATTTATTAATTGATATATTACATGTATGTAGATATGTGTACATACACATATATATTGGTGTTTATATTCAAATACATATATAAATCTAAGTGATCTTTCGGGGCCTTTTTGTTATAACTCTTAAAGAACAAAGAAAGACCTGGGTGATGTAAATGAAATGCAAGTAAGGAGGACAGAATACATTGGAGATCTCATTCTGGGGACTGCTGAAGTCAAAACTGCATGTATTGATTTTCTAGAGGAATTAGGTGGGGGAAAGATAGGCTTTCAAAGTTGGTTAAAAAATGAACTTGTCCTTTCTAAGGCCTAATTAAGACCCTCTGTCAGAAACCATAAAAAGAACTGTATATAATATCACTAGGGACAATGAAAGCTGTTGGCCTCATCCTCTGCATTTAATAGGATGTCACAATTCAAAGAAGTTGTCCTTTTTTTAAAAAGCCCAACTCATTAAACCATAGCTGAGTGACCCTCCCAGTCTTATACCTGTAACATATTTGGATTCTAAATTCATGTTATCGATTTATTTCTGAGACAAGGAGGTTGCTCTTAATGTTGATGAGTACAACTTCTATTTCAACTGTGGCACAACTAATGGGCACTGCTGCTTGATAAAGCTTTATCGCAAGCATTTTTCACACACGCATACACACACACACACACATATATATACACATACATATACATTCAGCATATATATCTAAATCTGTCTGTCTATCCATCTAATCTCCAAGTGAGCTAGGGGGAGAGGGAACTAAAACTCTAACCTTAAAACATAATATTGTGAAAAAATTCAAAGCTAAACTTTGTTTTCAGATATATATATATGTGTGTATATATATATACACACATATACACACACACCAACACACACACACGCATATATGTATACTTTAAAAAAATTTCACAGATACAGTAACTTAGACCAGCAAGTAGACCCTGACAACATATGGATGCAATATGGGTAAGAAAATGTATGATGACAGAAAGCAGTTATAATCTATTCCAAGTGGACCATCATCTGGATATTTGAAATGCCAGTGCTGTAAATAGTGTTCCTTGTCTCATAGGATGTTAGGTAGAGTTGAATACAGATGAAAGACAACATTTATATCAGCAAATGGCAGATAAGACAAATTTTAACCTGTAGAAAATTTTACATTGTCAGATTCATTCAAATGCCTACTTCCTATGAATACTCAAGCCAAAGTCTTTTGAGTTTTGGTCTATGCAGTACCCTCCAGCAACTCTTTTTTAATCATAGAATTTTAGAGTTTGATGGGACTTGAGAAATCATCTAATTGAGTCTTCTTACTTTACAGATGAGCAAACTGAGACCCAGAAAAGTTCAATGATTTACTTGAACTTAAATAGCTGGTTAGTGGCAGAGCAAAGACTAGAAACTAGAATTCTTGACTCTTAATCTCCTACTCTTTCTGTTTAAGCCACATTGCTACTCAGTAGTGAACTGGTTGCTTGATGCCTCCTTTATTGTTTGTTTTGTTTGTTTTTAATGTGGTTGTTGTACACAAATACTGGTCACATAGGCCCTAGGGAAGTGTCTGGTTTCACTGCCCCTCTCCCTGCAAGGGTGATGGAACTCTTGGTAGTGAAAATCCCCCTTCTAAAGAGATGATGACCAATATGTGAACTAAGAGATCAAACTTACATTGTTGTCTTAGGTGTGTGTGTGTGTGTGTGTGTGTGTGTGTGTGTGTGTGTGTGTGTGTGTGTGTGTATGTGTGTATCTTTTGTTCCTGAAGAAGACCATGCCATCAGAGAAATAATGACGTGACTTGCACTTGACTTTGTTTTTGAGTGAGGGAGGGCTGTGCAGGTCACCAACCTCACTTATCCTCCAGAACCATCTGAATCCAGTGACCAGATATTCATCAGGATGACTGGAGATGGCCCAGGATGAGGCACTGCAACACCTATTTGCCCCATTGTCTTAGGTATGCAAAGTTTAAAGGACATGCCCAGATTGATTGCAGAAGCTGAATTGGAACCCCTACTTTCTTGACACTAAACTCCCTAGTCTATCTATCATGGAACACTGTTGAGACATAATAAACAATGGAGAAGTAATCGTTACATAGGAAGTCTTGGTCTCCAGCTTTAAAGTTTATGCATTGACTATACAAATAATATCGACTAAGTTACAAGACTAAGTTTTTTAAGGACAAAGACTGTCAGTCATTTTTCGGTTTTCTTAGGTGTTTAATGAACATTTACTCTTGTCTAAATATTTACTCTAGATGGATGCTGTGAGGAATGTTACAAAACTCCAAATGAATGTTGAAGTGCTTTTAAAAATATTGGGCCAAGGAACTCACAGGAAAATAGAAAGGGAAAAGTCTTTCATTTTGTGGAACCTACAAAGCAGGGATACCAAACATACAGCTCATGTGACTGGATGAAGCCAAAAACAGATTAAAATGTAATTGGGAAATAGTTAACAAAATACATAAAAATACAGTAAAACATAGGAAACATTCTATTTTAAAACTAATGCAGTATCTAGGTCTTATGTATGGATTAGTGATGCCTGTTAATATTTGAATTTGTCACTGCTTTTATAAAGTAACTGTAGCTTATTATTTGGGCGAGATTTATGAAATGATGAGAACTAGGATTTTGCATTTCTAGGTATAATATATTAGAAATGGAGAACTGAGGAAAATCTGGAGATAAATTAAGGAGTAAAAGACCAGCCATGAGTGTTCAGACAAGGGTAGTTTTTTGCCTTAGTGTATTTTCTTCATTTTCTGTCATAGATACCATCACAATCTTTTTGAATCTGATTTCTTTTTTTTTTTAAAAGGCAATAGTTACTATACTTAATATGAGGGATTCCAAATATGGGAATTTTAAAGATTTTTTTTTTGTTATTTCTTGCCTTTTTATTTGTTTTTCAGATTGGGCACAGATTAATCTACATGTTGCAGCATAACATTGATTTTCCATCTTATTACACACTGGAAGCCACCTAAGTGACCCAAAGGCAGGAATATTTCTATATGTTCACCATCAAACACAATTCAAAGTTTCCTAGGACTATACAATTATAAGTTACAATTAATTTTAGAGATCATCTAATGCATGGGTTTTTAATTGTTATTGATGCATCATGAATTCCTTCGGCCGTCAGGTAAAGCCCTTGAACCCCCTTTGAAGTTTATAAAATAAAGTATAAAGAATCAAGAATAGAGCACATATAGAGAATATATACTTAGTGTATATGTATATAATACATAGAACTATAAAGCAAACCAATTATGTTGAAATATAGTTATCTATGTATCTGTCTATCCCATCTAAGAAATTCATAGACCCTAGGTTAAGATCCTCGGACCTGTTGAATTCTGTAATTTTACATGTGAGAAAATAGAAACCTGGAAAAGTTGATTTACTTTTCCAAGGTCACACAGTTAATGATAAAAAACTAAAATGCTATCATATAATGTTATTATGTAATCATATTTGAATAGAATTTACCAGTTGGGAATCAAACTTAAAAATGCTAGTTATTTTTTTTTCTGCTGGTATATTTCATGTCTTTTGTCCTTTTACAGAATAAACCCCTGTCCTCTCATGTAACAAACAACAAAATTCAAAGTGATGAGTTCCATTTCTTTTCCTTTACCTCTGAATCAACACATACAATCAAACGTATGCAGTATGTGCTGGAAAAACATCAAATCAGAGAGAATGACTCCCATGAAGAATAAATGACAATTTTCAGAGGAAAAATGATGGGAACTTTAAAATATTTTATCATTTGGTGCACTTTTCCATTCCCTGGAAATAACGCAGCAGCAACACAAATGCTCCTCAGCTACACTTCGGAGCAGAGTACAGATTCCTGAGCTGCAAAACAGAATCCCAAGCAGAACAAAGAGATTTGCATTCTAAGTGATGCAAAGCAGCCAACAGTGTTTTAATGTTCTGTTTGGTCTGTGATGTCTTCATCAGGCAGTCAAAGGAAGTGTCTGTGGCAGCAGCAGGTCCCCAGGAGCCTGTCAAATTCCGTTTCCATGGTATTCCTTCAGGCAGCACCATAGGCAGACAGTGCTGAAACGGGCCCCTGCAACCTGTTTTGAACAGTGTCTCTGATGTAAGGCCCCAGAGCGGGCATCAAACTAGCAACAAGCACCAAGAAAATAACAATTTTGCTTTTCACAGGTGTCAGAACTGCAAACAAAGGGCTGTTTATAAAAGATGCAACACCCCCTTTTTGTCAGCTTTAATGGTTTAAAGTCAGGCAACTCGTTGTCAAGTTAAGAAAGCATTTTGGAAGGGACTAAGGCTTCTATAGGGAAATACTTCCCAAAGCTTTGTAATTGTTTCTTTTTGATTGTCTGAAATGCACTCATTAATGTCTGGTCTGGTTGGCCTCTTCCAATTCTTAAAGTAAAGGATACCAACCAGTTTTTAATTATTTCATTATACTGAAAAGACTCTGAGAAAGGAAGGTTCTTTAAAACAAACATTTATCATTTGCTCCCCCCGCCCTTTTCCCACAGTTAACTGAATTGTTTGTTAGTTGGTGTGACTTAAACTAAATTTCCTTCTCTGTAAATTCTAAAAATTCTGAAGCACAGAACTGAATTTGAATTAGAAAATTTGAGAATTACAAAAAAAAGTATGTCATTTGGAAAGGATGTTCGACTCCTTGTGGCAAGATGAGATAAATGGTATTACAGTAAACTCCCATTTATTCCCAAAGCCTTTAATTTAATATTCTGGCTAATTGAGCTAACAAAGGTGCTAAATAGAATTAATTCAACAAGACAAATTTAGTAATAAATTAGGGTGGACAATTTTGATCTTTGATTCAAAAGACCTGTCAAGGGCTTTGCTAAGAACATTAATATAATTGTATGATACTGTGGGAGGAAAATTGATTCTATGAGTTTTCTGGTTTGATTGGGTTCTGAGAAAATGGAACATTTTTACTGTCTGCTAATTTATATGTACAGATATGGGGCTTTGTAAGTATCCTGAAGGATGCTTACATATACATATGCTTTGTCTCTCAGACTAGATTGCAAGGTCTTTGGATAGTATAATAACAAGGTTGATTCCAAAAGGAAGACAGAGAATCTTCAAGGTATGGAATTATCCCAAGGGAAGCTAGGTAGAATCTGCAGTGGAGAGACTTTAGTTATTTATCTAAGAACTTCCTCCCTACATTGGTGTGCAGGGAGCAACATAATCTGGCTCTCTCACCTTTCTCTTTTCATTCTTTGGTGTGGCACCTTTAAAATGGTGGAGAGAACTCTGTATTTGGAACCAGAAGATCTGGGTTTGAATTCTGGCTCCGATGTCCATGAATTATGTGAACTTGGGCAAAGGATTCTTTTCCTGGCCTCATTTTCTTCTAAATAAAATGAAAGAATTGGACTACATGATTTATGAGGTCCCTTGACTTAATCAACCCTAATTTTATTCACCGACATGGTAACTCCTGAAACCTGGCCTTAAGAGAGGGGCTTACTTTTCATCTCTGTTATATCTATTGACATCATTTAGTACAGTTTCCAAAATTACTCAATAACATTGTTGCCTCACTGTTCTCTTCTTTGACTCAAAATTATTATAATAATATAATAGCTAGCACTGATAGGACATTAAAGTTTTGCAAGCACTTTATGTATGTTAACTATTTAGTCCTCATAACAAATCTGTGAGGTGGGTGCTATTTATTATTGTACCATTTTTGTAGATGAGGAAACTGTGACACAGATAGGCTAAGTGATTATTCCAGAGATACATCCTTTGATTGTATTTGTGGCAGGATTCCAACTGAGATCTTCCTATCTCCAAGTTCTGTGACTTCTCCATTGCTTTGGAACTCTTTTCACATTAATCGGAGGCTCCAGGTCTTGGGCAGAGAGGATAAGCAGATAGGATACAATGAGGTTATTGGACCAAGATAAGCAGGTGGTGGGCTTCCATTACAGTCTGTGAGCACTGAAAGGGGAATTATTATGCAAGAGATTCCCAAGGACAGGTAGAGGTAGAAATGGATATGAAGTAGAAAGTAAAGAAACTTTTATGGCAAGGATGGCAAGATATAATTCCTTTAAAAATTCAATTTAATTGTATGATGTTAAAATTATCTGAGCGTTGGCCAATGCAGATGATCTGGCAGATAAGGGTCTTGATGTTTTGAGGAAAATATTTGAAAAAGATAGATAAAATGATCCACACTTTTTTTTTAATGTGGATGAAACAGGCTTATTCTGGGAAAAGCATGGCCCCTAAAACTTACATTTCTAAGAAAGTAAAGACACTTTCGATTAAATATGTCTAATGCTCACCTAACCTTTTTGTTGGGAGTGTATACAGAAGAGATTTTCATTAATATCAGTTCTTCTTTATTGGTCTTGAAATCTCCATACTCTGAAAGACCAGAACCATCAAACACTCTCTTAATCAATCAATGAACAACATTTATTAGGTGCCTACTATGTGCCAGGCACTATATTAAGCATGGGAATACCAAAAGAGGCCCTCCTTACAGTCTAAGAGAATTCTTTGGCAGTCAAATAAGGAAGCATGGGCGATTCAGGCTGTTCTTGAAGACTGGTTTTCAATGTCATTTTAACCCAGCTGTTGAAAAATATTGTAAGGCAACAATACTGCATTTAAAATATTGCTGCTTTAGATAATGCCCTAAATCATTCAGTTACACTTGTTTTTATTGTACGAGAAGGCAAAAATCTTTTTTTCCCCCACCAAGCACAACATCTTTATTGCAGCCTATGGACCAAAAGAGCCAGTGTAGCAATTAAAGCCTAAGAAAAACTTTTGAATAAACAATTGCTAATACTATGAATAACAAATATATTTTCCTTAACTGGCTTCTCAAAAAATTGTAACATCAAAGAAGCAATAAAATTTTTTCACTGTACTTGGCAACAAATACCTGCAAGCAACGTTCAGTATAGCTGTGTTTTGCCAAATTGTACTAATAGTAATTTTGAAGGTTTTTCCTTTCAAAAGCAAACTGTGATGGAAGAGATAATAAATATTGGAAGGAAGCTTGGTTTTGATGAATTAAAAAATGATGATGCTTGGGCATGGCTCTATTTGCTGCAGAACAAATAGACTGATGATGACCTTCATTTACATTGGCAACAAGAGTTTGAAGAAATCAGCAATGATGCTGAAGGTACAGATGATATGCAAATGAAGGAGTTCATTCTTAAAGAATTTGAAGATATTTTTTGAGCCATAGAAGTCATGAAGCAGATACATACACATATACACATATATGCACAGAGATGTGCTGATCCTAGTGTCAATGGAAATATGCAGATTTCTAAAGAGGGGATAAAGTTCTTTGCACCTACCAATGTATGGATGAAGAGTTAAATAAAGAAAAGACAGTTGTCTATGCCACCAAAATATTTTAAGTGACAATAATGACATTTTCATCATATACTGCTATCGTAGACTTACCTTTAGGTATGGTATTTAAGAATTTGAAATTTTTAAAAATTCTGCTTTCTACAACTATTCCATTGCTTATAATAGGCAAATTTGAAATACATTTTCTTATCCTTTTCTATTTTATTGCATTAGTAATTTACATTGGGCCAGGACCAATTGCCTTATTTTACATAGAATTATAATGTCAAATAGTGTAAATTTGAAAAATGCAACTATTTCACAGGTTCCAATATTTGCAGTAATTGGGACTTATCCGAACTAAATATTACCGTATCTATAATAACTTTTATAACAGTGGTCCTCCAACTTTTTGGTCTCAGGATACCTTCACACTATTAAAAATTATTCTGACCCTCCACAAAGATCTTTTGTTTAAGTGTGTTATGCCTATCAAAATTTACCAAATTTGAAATAAAAATTTCTTAGTAGAAATATGAAAATAGCTTTGATCTTGTGTGCCCACTGAAAACTGGTCTAGGGAATCTCTGAGAATCCCAGACCACACTTAAAGAACCACTGCTTTGTATTGATCCTTAGGTTTATTTAACATTCTTGTAGGTTATTCCAAATTGAATGCTATTTGTTAGTGCTCCTAATCTTTTCATCTATGCTTCATAAACTCTTTAAGAGTCCAGAGTATGTCACATTTATCTTTGTATCACTCTAGCACTTAGCTCATAGTATACCCTTAATTTATATTTCTAAACTGAATCATCAACCTTTCTTCCTCTCCCCTCTTCTCCTTCTCTCTCCTTCTCCCTATCTGTCCTTCCCCCTCCCTCTTCCTCTTTTCTCTGATTGTCTCTCCACTCCTCCCCATCCCCAAACCATATTCCTTTAGGCTCCATGCCTCTCTTTCATCAGTCAGTTAATTGCACTACCATTCTTTCCGCATCAAATACATGCCCATTATTTAGGTTCACTCTCTCCACTTTTACCTTTTTTTCCTCATTTCCCCACCATGCATTAACGATACATAAGGACAACTCTTGGTCTCTCCTGCTTGCTTTTATGAATCCTTGCCTGAAACCCTCATTTCTTCCTTTGAGTGCCTCATTTCTTCCTTTCTCACTCCAGAGGATACAATCATGTGCCAGCTAGGACTGTAGAGGAGAACCCCGAAATTACTGTTCCAGCAGGGCTATTCCCAACTTGAATACAGAATCATTGCATCCTCAGTGGCTTTCCCCATTAGAAGTCATTTGGGAATGTCTTTTAAAGGGCATGCAAAGGGTGTAGTTATGCACCTGGACAGCCAACCTCTAAAGACATCCCAAAATTGGGTGGCATGCTGGGGTCGCATCCATAGGGACTGTGACTAAAAAATCCTGCTGTCAGCAAAATCATAGTTTTCACTCAGTAATTTGGAGTTTTTTAAATAAAATAAGGTCAGCAAGCAAGCAGTTTCTGGATAATGTGAGAATCAAAGGGCAGGAATCCTCTTGTATTTTTTTCAGACTTATCCTACAATGCTCCCAAATTATAGAACTGCTATCATTTTACTTTAACTGATCATTAAAAAAATTAATGAAGTTCAGACCTCCAGGAGTCATCAAATCTCTGTTTCTGGTTTAGAGCTTTTAAATGTCTAAGAATGGCAGACCAACTTTTCTTTTTCTCATTCTCTCTTTCTCTATCTGCCTGCTTATCTCTCAGAGCTGATCCTAGTGAAGGGTTCTCCTTTCTTCTATGTTTTGTTGCTTTTGATGGTTGTTCTCTCTACACAAGTGGTCTTGGAACTTCATGGAGCTTGCATCTTTCTGCCAGGGTATGTTACCATTTGTAGGGTTACTTGATTCAGTAAAGGCCTTAGTAAGACTTGTGGAGTGTGGGGTTGATCCTGATTGCAGTTAGTATTGGAAAAAGTGTTGTTATGGAATCTCAGTTATGGAAACTGCTCATAGTATGACTTTGAAAAATGAATTCTAGGCCTTTGCCCTTTATATATTATTACTTGTGATGCCTATGTATATCTGTTTAGAAATATTTTGCATCAGAAATTTAAGTAGCATAGATTATTTTAAAAAAAACTCACACATCTTATCAGTTTCTGCCTTTTTGTCTATAGGGTTAGAACTGCCTCACTTCTTTTTGATACAATATCAATAAAAAGAAGATTTAACAATGAAGTATTTTCTATTCTCTTGTTCTTTTTATATATCTCTGTATCTATGTAACACCTTTATATCTCTCTCTCTTTCTATGTATATATCCTCTCTATATACATCTATATTTAGATCTATATATCCTTTAGATTATTGAATACTTTTGCTTTTTTATTTGAAATTTAAAATTATGTATATGTGTAAATACTTAGGCTGTAGAACCCAAGTCACAACTCTCATTACATTTTACTCAGCTCCATACTGCTTAGGAAATTGTCCCTTTCCCTAACAATGTCTCACTGAAACTAAAAACTTCCCATGTCAGAAACTGAGCCCATCACTCTCCACTGGAAACAGGCTCTCCTTCCCACTTTCCACATTGCCAGAAAGGGTATCAATTTCTTCCAGTCCCCTTCTCCTCCAAACAGATCCACATGTATATACTACACCTCAGACTAAACCATGGAATTGTTTTTGTCTCCTCTCTTCCCTGCATCTCCAAATCTAAGCTATCACCATGCCCTTATCATTTTTTGCTTTGCATTTTCTACTACCTCTTTTAGAATAATAGCATGTAGATCTAAAAGGGAATTTAGGCATCATCTAACACAGTCATATCAAACTCAAGCAGAAACAGGGTCACTAGAGCTCATATATTTTCTCTGTGGGGCACATATTATCATAGAAAATCACATAGAAAATAACATTATCTATGTCATGCTGTATTTTTATTTTGTTAAATATTTCTCACTTATATTTGAATATGGCTCTATCTGCCCTCAAAAGTATTGGACTGCATTTTGGACAATTTGGATCCAGCCCAACTACATTATCTTACAGATAAGAGAATTGAAGTTAGAGATGTGAAGTGGCTTGGTTCACACAAAGAGTAAGTGTGGAGTCCAAATTTGAATCCATGTTCCTTGTACTCTAAATCCAAATTTTTGATTCAGCGAATGACCATCTTTAGTTTGATCACAATTTTCCTGTTTTCTATGATCTTTTAAGGACCTTTGACAACGACTCATCAATTATATCTGTTCTTTTCCCCAGTAAACTTATTATGTAGTTTCTATTATTATGTAGACCTGATTATTTGAACTCATTAAAAGCAGATATGACTACATTCACTTTTCTGGAGTAATTTATTTTTGTTTGTAAACATATATTTTACCTTTAGGAACATCGTATATCCTCTCTACTTCTTTATAATTGTTATTCAATTGTTTTCAGTCATATCTGGCCCTTTTAGGGTTTTCTTGGTAAAAATATTGGAATAGTATGCCATTTCCTTCTCCATCTAATTTTACAGATGAAGAAACTGAGACAAATAGGGTTAAATGACTTGCTTAGGGTCACACAGCTAGAGTCTTCCCAGCACCAGGCCTGGTGCTCTATCTACTGCTTCTGATAGTTGCAAAATCTTATGTGGTCTTGGCTGTCAAAGAACAATATATACATCCTTAACAATATTGTAAAATGGACAGCTTTGAAAGACTGAAGAATTCTAATCAACACAATGACTGAGATTCAAGAGGACCAATAAAGTAGACAGGCAACGATGCCTGACAGGTAACAGACTCAACATGCAGACTGAAACATACATTTTTTGAAATGACCAATGTTGAAATTTGTTTTACCTGACTATGCATATTTGTTGTAAAGGTTTCATTTTTTAAATTCTTTCTCAATTGGGGAGAGGCATGAATTTAGAGGGAGAGAAAATTAATACTTGTTCATTGAAAATTGAAAACTCAATTTTCGAAACAGCTTTTTAAGAAATGTTCTAACTATCTTATTTATCCTAGGTTTCAGTTCCTTTTGGGGCATTTCTGTTCTGTTCCTTTCAGGCTTATGATATAGAATCATGGAATATAATAATCCTCAAAGATTTAAAGGTGCATCTTAATTAAATGATTAAGGGAAGATGCACAGTGTTCGTGGGTAGACTGTAGCATATTACTGACAAAGAACCTCCCAGGAAAAGCATAAAATAAAAGAGAGCCAAGAACTAGCTGACCAGAAAAGGAAGTGGGCCAATCATCCAGTTAGAGAGTATGGGAAGATTAATGGATAGTCTGTGTGCTTCACTGATATTTATTCAATGTCAAGAGATCCAGCAGAAGGCCTTCAGCATGTTAGATCAATCCCCTGTGGATGATATATGGAAGGACATATATAAGAACAAAACAGGATGAGAAGGCATGGTGTACTGATATGGATGAGATATAATAATAAAGTTTACCTTTTCTAACTTGAGGAGGATTCCTCTTGGCAGGAAAGATTTAAAAAAAATAAATAGGAGTAAAATAAAGGTCAAGAAATTCTCCTCCCCATCACCTGTTATCACTTCATCCTCCGTAGGAGTGACCCTATCCGTCTTTTGATTTTTTGTTTCTCTGATACATTTATCTCACTCCATAACCTTTTGTTATTCTTAGCATTCTTCACCAGCCCAATCTTATTCTGACTTTAATACTCTTGACTTGAATCCTTTGTTCCCCTTGCTAGTTCCTCGTACTGTGTGCATTTGTGTATAGACATTTGAGGCTGTAGATTTTATTGCTTGGTCTTTTTTTTGGAAGAGGACTATATTTTTCTGTGTGAATTTCTGGCCATCTCTCCTGGTATCTTTTCCCCCCTTGTACTGTAGCTATGCACCATGGTATTTAATTTGATAGATTCACATAGATAGTTTTCTCTTTCCTTTTTTTCAGTATAAACCTCCTTTGTTTAGATTTGTGAAGCTCCAAGAAAGTACTTTCTTCTCAGTCATTGTTACATAAACTCTGTCTTGAAAGGTAAGCCAATGGGAGTGTGTGTGTGTGTGTGTGTGTGTGTGTGTGTGTGTGTGAGTGGACAGATAATAGAATCTACCAGAATTTACAGTCCACTGAGTATGTGTGTATATGTATGTATACAAATATATGTATAAATACGTATATATGTATACATACACGTATTTATGTACACACACACTGCTCCCATTTCTGTATTTCTTCTCCTTTTGCTCTCTATTGTCCTCTGTCATTCTACTGTGGCACATACCCTTCTTTGCCATATCACAAGCAGGAAATGGTACCAAGCTGTTGCTTTGATGAGAGTATAAGTGCATGAAACACATTTCTTGTATTCTTAGCTTCCATATGTATTAATGTTCTTGGTACAGTCAAGATGCATATAGGGAAAAGTTTTGTTGTTGGAGGTAGGGGATGGAAGGGAGGAAGCTGAGTAAAGATAGGAATAGTAACAATTACAGTAACACCACCTCTAGCAGCAGGAATGGAAATGTTAGTCTGCCATTTCTGAATGCGTTTGAGCATATGGACAGCTTGGGAGTGTTGTCATCAGCCCAGAACGGAGTGAGCCACGGTATCCTCGCATCCTCATTGTTTTATCTCTTTTAGCTACAGTGTATCAATGTGATAGCATACCTGGAACTGTCCAAGGTAGTCTAGGGATCATGGCAGTTTTACAGTTATCTCTAAGGCTAGGGACATACTGTGGAAGATAACAGCTGACAAGGGGATTAAACCTATTCCTATCTCTTTTTTCTCTTCTTTAATTATAATTATTGCTATTAAGCAATAATGGATAATATTTTGTGGTGCCTTACAATTTACATGGTGTTATCTTTCCAATATCTCTATGTTGGTTTTATATAATTGGCCATTCTTTTCTTTTACTTATTCAAATAAGTTATCTTTAAGTAATTTATAAGTCAAGTTAACTGATAATCATTAATAAATAATGATCAATAATCATATTAGCTAATAATACTAAAATAAACTAATGATTAATGATATTTTACAGATAATTAAGAGCACCAAGTGCATCTCCATAGTGAATTATGATAGTTTTTATCATAGTTTGACCTTGAAGATTGCTAACTTATATGGAGTGGCATAAAAGATGCATGTGATCAGAAAGGGTCAGATATATACATATATACATATATATACACACACGCACATACATGCATATATATGGTTACATAGTAAGAATGAAGCATAATAAAAAAGCAGCTCTTGTACTCACAAAATATTTTAAAAATCAGGTCTTAAAAGAAGATCTTTAGAACATTGCACTGACACTTTAAGAAGAATTCACTGAAAGAAATGGACAATAGTTACATGGAATAAAAAAGCATAAGTGGGTTGTAATCAGCCTTGAAGAGAGTACTTAAGACAATAAGACCAGCTCCACTGAACCATATACATAATTTTACATATCAAAAGATATGTCATTTCATTTTGTGTATTTCTCCACTGGCATTGATTATAGCCTTCTAGTCCTCACTAGACATGGCGCTACAAGGGATCTTAGAGGCCATGCGGTCCATTCACTTTGTTCTATAGCTGAGGGAACTGAGGCTTAGACAGGTTAAGTGACTTGACCATGGTAACACAGCTAGCAAGTGTCAGCATCAGGTTTTGAATTCAGGTCTTTCGGACTTCAAGTCCAACATTTTTTCCATTATACCAGTCTCCATGAATTTCTGTGGTTCAAAATGTCTCCAACTTTTTTGGAAATAAGGCTCTAAAATGTTGGTCTATTTGGTTCTCACAAGATAGACATATCATCCATTACTGGAACTGTAATGCAAAACTTTTCCAGCTCTGTATTTTCTGCCATAGTTTTCAAGCTATTAACTTAATTTTTGAGAATTCAGGATTACCATTCTGCTTTGATAAGGAACTGGAATCGGACTATTGTGGCCATATACAAATACACATAAGCATATAGAAACATATACACACATGTATTACTAGGTATTTTTATAGTGGAGAGAGTGCTGGATTTGGGTCCAGAAAGACCTGGATTCAAATCTTGCCTCTGATATTTACCCGCCATATTACCAATGGCAAATAACAACTTTTCTGAGCCTTAGGCCACCCTCTTATCTACTAAATGATAGACAATTGATAGCTGCTTACAAAGTGGTAAGTTGGTAGCTGCTTACAAAGAGAGAGTTCCTGTGTATAGGAAATCACAAATCCTTGACCTATTTTTATATCTACAAATACATGTATATATATAATATTATAATATAATTATGTACAATATAATTATTAATAATATACAGGTATGTATTAGCTATATCTGTAATATTTTTGATATATCTATGCATATACATATATCTTTGAAAGGTAGAGATGTGTCTATAATTTGTAGATGAATGAATCAATAATTGAAATAACCCAAAGATACATGGACTGAATGTAGAAATGTTGTTATTTAGAAGTTTTTCATTTCCTGAAAGTCAGCATGAGAAAATTTCAATAAGAGAGGAAATCAGTATAATTTATTTTCTTCCCCTAGAAATAGACATTACATCTATGTTGCTTAACTTTTTTTTGGGGGGGAATAAAAATATTACCTTTAAATGTGTGTGTATGTACACACACACACATACATACATATGCATATGCACATACATATGTATGTATGTGTATATCTATATAGATGTCTACACACATATACATGCACATACATACATATATGTGCGTGTCTATATATACACATAAGTTTCAGATTTAAAAGGTCCCTGTTCTCCAAAATTCACACTCTTTGTTCATTATCTTGTGCTAGACACTCTAGCACCTGATTACGTTATCACCTTCAGTAGGACAGCTGTGTCATTGTTAAAGGGTGTTAATCTTTCAGTATCTTCTCTAACACTTCACTGACAGCTAAAGTCAGAGTGGCCCCACTCATTCTAACTTTTGTGAACCTGACGTCAAAATTCCTTTTTGGCTTCATATTCATTTCTTAAATATGCTTCCTTCTGGAGTCTGTGTGGCTACTTAGCAATACTGAATGGCCCTCCATCTCCCTAGAGTAGCTGCCATTTGATTCCATTCAAGCCCACTGAAAGTTACAGCTTCTACTGGTTTCATTGTACCCCTCAGCATAATGGGAATAGTCTATACCTTTGGTCCATCACGAATGCATATAACACATAGTAATTCAATAAACTTACTCACAGCAGAGGTAGTTGTGGAGTGGAACTTGAATTCTTCATATTATTTAGTGAATTTGGTGAACTGAATTAAATGATGGTAGGAAACAAATTTTTAAAAAAATTATTCTTCGCTAATCTTTTTTTCTGCATCTAATATTTAAAGACCTATTGAGAGAAGAGAAATTTAACTAGTTTGTGGAGGGCTTGTTCATTTAGATCTAGAAGGCACTTTAGATAAATCCCACTCATTTCATAGATGGGGAAATTAAAGTCCAGATAGGAAACTGAGGTCACAAATCACACAGGTCATACATAATGGAGCCAAAATCCCAAGTCTTTTACATGCATAGAGATGGATATATACATACAACATGCATATAAACATGCACACAAGTATATGCACTATTAGATATATATAATATTTTGTATATATATATAATACAATATACATATATGTATGTTTTCTAAATCCAGCCCTCTTTCTCATATATATCTATATTTGTATGTGTGCATATATGTATATATGTATGTGCATGTGTGTGAGTATGTGCATATCTTAAAAAAGTCCTACCACAATGACACACAGAGAAAACACTGAATAACTGTTGAATGCATGGATGCATGAAAAAATATATACATACATATATATGCACACATATTTATGTATATTATGTATATATCTATATGTGTTCTTTCATCCATCCATATTTTCCATTATGTATATGAACACGGACATGCATGTGTGTGAATATATATATTCTTTCATCTATGCATTCAACATCTAGTTATTCAGTGTCTATGTGCTATGTATATGTCATTGTTAGGACTTTTGTAGGCACTGTGAAGGTAACAAAGGCAAGGTCTTGGACTTCAAGGGGAGATGGCAATATACAAATACTTAAAGTCAAGAGAGTAGGTGACAATTATATGTGTGGTGTAAACTAAATTATATGGGAGTTCAGACGAGGGCTGGATTACTTCTGACTGATGATAAGGGAAAGCAAGATGGTAGAGATTTAAGCTGTGCTTTGAAGGTTGAGTTGCATATCAATAGTCAGAGATTGGAAGGAGAATATCTCAGGCAGAAGGAATACCATAAACAAAGGAAATGTATAATGTGTGTTTTGGGAACTGGGAAATAGTTCAGCATGTTTTAAGCATATCATTTCTGTAGGGGAGTACCGAGGTGCAGAACTATAAATCAAGTGGGAGAAAGTCAGATTGCTTGAAATCTTAAATATAGACTAAGGACTTTGCACTTAATTTGTTTGGCAATAGGGAGCCATTCAAAGATTTTTTTATCAGGGGAAGAACATCTGGTAATAGTGTGCAGAATGGATTGTAAAGCAAGGAGACTGATGGCAGGGAGACCATTTAGGAGGATAGTGGGATAATCAAGGTGAGAGGGAGGTGCTTGACTAAGGCAAAGGCAGTGGAGATAGAAACAACATAGTGGAGGAGATATAACTTACACACAAAACAATTAGTGAACAGTATAGTATTATTTAAAGTAGCACCATACAATGACATAATAAAGTGCTAATTTGTACAGTACAATTAGAAAAAAACCTATATTTTAGAGGAAGGTGCTCATTAAGTGTTAGAAATGTAAGTGCAAATGGAGTTAGAGAAAGGGTAGATCTGTTTGAACTGGAGTCATCAGAGAATAACTGTAAGGGCAAGCAAAGTAGGATCTTTTGCTGTTTTTGTTTTAATATAACCAAGAAGCTTAATGCCTCTGTTTGTTCCATAATCCATGACCATTTAGATTGTAAGGTCAAGGATCCTGTAAGGGTGGAGTGTGATGGCAAGCAAAATAGAATCTTTTACTGTTGATTGAATCTTGCCTTTATCAATCAAGAGTCATTTCTGGGAGTAAAGTACAGAAACCAGAGTTTCTTTAACTAGAAACAGTATATGTATTTGTATTGTTAATTATTTTAATGTGATTAAAGATCTTCCCCACCCATTAATGGGCTTGTACATAAAAGGGAGTTTGATTTGGGAAGATTTCTGGGAAGGCCTAAGCCTTTTGTTAATGAGGCACTGGTTCTCAAGGGCTGCGATGCCCTCTGACTCTAAAAAAGGTATAAATACTCTGAGGTGGGGTTTTATTTTGGGTCTTACTGACTAGAAGTGTTCATTTGACCAGACAAGGACTCTGGGAAGCCACTAAGGAACCCCCCCGGCTTGGAAAACCCAGATGTTGGGGCTTCTCTCTCTGATAACTGTGGTCAGACAGCTGGACCTTTCTGTTGAGGTTCAGGCAAAGGAAGCCACCTCTGTTGATCTTTGATTTCTCTGTACTCCCTTTGAAGTTCAGGGTGCTGACTCCCCTGAACTAGGTGAATGATATATGTTCTTGGTTAAAAGAATGACACATGTGCTTGATTAAAGTGATTGCTAACCCCTCAAAAGTTGCCTTTCATTTTATGAATGCAGATCTATGAACTTGTGATAACAGGTCCCCTTGTGCATGTTAGGGGTGCTTACTGTTACAGTAATCCACAGAGAATGTGGGGCATTAGCTAGATCTTGAAGTGTGCTTAAATTTTCTAGCCTCTGTTTGAGATGGGTGATTCATTGCCTTATGAGGCATCACTAATTTCATAGAAGTTATTTCCTTTGTGGAACTAAGCACATCTAATCCCAATTCTACATGAGAGTCCTTCAAATATTTGAAGAGAACTTCTATATTCTTGTCATTCTTCCTCCAAATGAAAATGTTACTTCTTCTTTCAACTAATGTTCATAGAACTTTAAGTACTTTTACCACCCTAGTCATTACTCTTTTGAAAGCATGAGGTCCTGGACTGGGTACATCAGGTAGGATTAACTTACCTCTACTGAATACTATTCCATACCATACCATGCCATGCTGTGCCATACCATACCATACCGTACCATACCATATCATACCGTACCATACCATACCATACCATACCATACCATACCGTACCGTACCGTACCATACCATACCATACCATACCATACCATACCATACCATACCATACCATACCATACCATACCATACCATACCATACCATACCATACCATACCATTCTTATTGTGATCTAAGATTCATTAGCTTTTGTTTATTTTAATTTGGACTATTATGCAATATTGTTAAATCATGGAATTTGTAGTTCACAAAATCCCTAGGTCCTTTTCACATGCACTGTTCTTCCTCCATCCACTACATAAAAAGTCAAATTTTGAATAAAATTGTGTAGGACTTTATTACTAATAAATTTCATTGTATTAGAGTTAGCCTGTTTAAATCTTTTTGATATTGTAATTATGTCTTCCAACTCCTTGGCTATCCCTTCTAGTTCAATATAATTTTCACATTTGATAAGTATGCCTTGTATACCTGTATACCTTGTGTACCTTTATTATTGACTTAATAAAAAATGTTAAAATGAGTTAAGTAAAAGAGAACTCTTTGGTATTCAACTAGACACCTGTATATGTTACATTGACATTGATCCATTAATTATGTTTTTGACTCTTCATTCACCCAGTTCTCAATAAAATTAATTATATTTCCACTTGGTTCATATATGTCCATCTTGATATAAGGATATTATGAGAAAATTTGGTAAGTTCTTAGAAAAATTCTTCTATATTGTCTTTGTCCTTCTGCTAATCTAAAAGTGAATCAACTCAAACACAAAATAGGCAGAATCATAGAAAATGATGCTAAAGGAAGTAGGGGTCTGTTATTAGTTTTTGAATGGAGAAATAATTTGGTTTTAAGAGAATTGATCTGAGTTCACTATATAGGAAGGATTCAGAGGGGAGATGATAAAAGGAGGGTTAAATAATTTTGATGTGGTCCATCCAGATCACTTACAGAATTTCCCAGCATGAAGCATATTTTCTTACCCAAATAGAAATATTCACAGTTGTATAATAACAGCTTTCCTCCTCCACTGGGAGAACAGTTAAAAGACCAAGAGGAGTTACTGTAAGAGAAAAAAAAAAGTTAAATAGCATGCAACGTTTATTCTGTCAGATTTAGCGGGGAATCCTGGTGATAGTCCATACACAGAAACCCTAGGAAAGAGAAATCACACTGAATGTGAGAAAGAAGAAACTGAAGAATAGATGCTGGAAAGGTATGAGAAACACCATATGCTGCTGGGTCTTCCAAGGAAAAGAAAAAACAACAACAACAACAAAAAACCCCATCAAGATACGGATGGTCATTTTATTAAGCTGATTTTGGACAACTGCTTGAGCTCCTTTTTACACTTTAGATTAGAGACAACAGACAGGATGAAGTAAAAAATAGCCTTCATTTCATTTATTAGTATATGCTTTTGAAGAAACAGCATGGCATAAATAACAGAGAGTTAGTTTTAGAATCTGGATGACCAAGGTTTAAATCCCATCTCTGATACATTTTGGTTGTGTGACTCTGGGCAAGTCACCTCTCAGTGTGGCAGATTTGTAAGTTGCTTGGTATTTGCACACGGGTAAAGGGAATTTCTTACAGGAAACTCATACCCATGAAATCACAAGCACTCCTTAACATTGAAAAAATAAAAGAAAAATCCCTTTGAAAACAGAGCCATCTCCAATGCAAGTGCGTTACTGAGGAAAGTGGAATAAGATAGAGAGAAGACAATGTGTCCTAAGTTGTACGGGGCAGTTCCTAGAGCTCTGGAGAGTTACATAGGTATGTGTACATTACCTGTTGTAAAATCTGCCCAAGTGAAGAAGATAAGTGTATCAGAAGTAGCACCATGACAAGAAGAGAATATAGATGAAAAGAAATGCTTTTCTAGCATAGAGAATCAATTTAATGAGTAACTACACTAATAAGACATAAAGTGCTAGGCAAATAGATGACCATTTCTCCAGATAGGAGTATGTGTTTATACATAGAAAGAATCAAAAGAAGTAGGAAGGGAGGAAGAAGTTCAAAGAATTCAGATAATAAATTGGAAGAAAAAAAGATAAGTTAGCACTTGCTCCTCAAAGTGGGTTTTCTAGCCCAGAAGCAACATAGACAGGGTGTCCCAAAAGTTTTAATGCAAGTTTAAGCTGAAACCATAGCTTTACATATAGTAGAAAGTGCTTTATTGAGATATTATTATATAATTTTATTTCATATCTTTATTCCTTTAAACTTTAATAGTTTGAAAGTTCCCTAAAACTTTTCATATATCCCATATTTCTTGATGTAATATTAGTGTGATATTTCTGGATTGTGTTATCATGTGAATCAGCCTGATTACTGACTTGTGTATTGTGTGCTGTGTTGTTTTAAATATTCACTGACTAAAGGCTTTATGTCAGTTTAAGAAAGATAGTAACAGTGAGGGTAGGGTCTTGAAAAAGAAAACTGATAATTGTGTTATTATAGCTTGTTTTTTAAAAAAAATTATTTATTTAACTTTTAACATTGTTTTTCACAAAATTTTGGGTTCCAATTTTTCTCCCCATTTGTCCCCTCCCCCCACCCCAAAACACCGAGCATTCTAATTGCCCCTATCACCAATCTGCCCTCTCTTCCATCATCCCTCCCTTCCCTTTTCCCTATCTTCTCTTTTGTCCTGTAGGGCCAGATAAGTTTCTATACCCCATTACCTGTATTTCTTATTTCCTAGTAGCAAGAACAGTACTCGACAGTTGTTCCTAAAACTTTGAGTTTCAACTTCTCTTCCTTCCTCCCTCCCCACTCATTCCCTTTGGGAAGGCAAGCAATTCAATATAGGCCGTATCTGTGTAGTTTTTCAAATGACTTCCATAACAGTTGTGTTGTGTAAGACTACCAATATTTCCTTCCATCCTATCCTGCTCCCCATTGCTTCTGTTCTTTCTTTTGGTCCTGTCCCTCCCCAAGAGTGTTGACTTCAAATTGCTCCCTCCTCCCATTGCCCTCCCTTCCATCATCCCCCCCACCCTGCTTATCCCCTTCACCCCCACTTTCCTGTATTGTAAGATAGGTTTTCATACCAAAATGAGTGTGTATTTTATTCCTTCCTTTAGTGGAATGTGATGAGAGTAAACTTCATGTTTTTCTCTCACCTCCCCTCTTTTTCCCTCCACTAAAAAGTCTTTTGCTTGCCTCTTTTATGAGAGATAATTTGCCCCATTCCATTTCTCCCTTTCTCCTCCCAATATATTTCTCTCTCACTGCTTAGTTTCATTTTTTAAAGATATGAGCCCATCCTATTCAATTCACTCTGTGCTCTTTGTCTCTGTGTGTATGTATGTGTGTGTGTGTGTGTGTGTGTATGTGTGTGTAATCCCACCCACTACCCAGATACTGAAAAGTTTCAAGAGTTACAAATATTGTCTTTCCATGTAGGAATGTAAAAGGTTCAACTTTAGTAAGTCCCTTGTGACTTCTCTTTGCTGTTTACCTTTTCATGCTTCTCTTCATTCTTGTGTTTGAAAGTCAAATTTTCTTTTCAGCTCTGGTCTTTTCATCAAGAATGCTTGAAAATCCTCTATTTCATTGAAAGACCAATTTTTCCCCTGAAGTATTATACTCAGTTTTGCTGGGTAGGTGATTCTTGGTTTTAGTCCTAGTTCCTTTGACTTCTGGAATATGGCATTCCATGCCCTTCGATCCCTTAATGTAGAAGCTGCTAGATCTTGTGTTATCCTGATTGTATTTCCACAATACTTGACTTGTTTCTTTCTAGCTGCTTGCAGTATTTTCTCCTTGACCAGGGAACTCTGGAATTTGGCCACAATGTTCCTACGAGTTTCTCTTTTTGGATCTCTTTCAGGTGGTGATTGATGGATTCCTTGAATACTTATTTTGCCCTCTGGTTCTAGAATCTCAGGGCAGTTTTCCTTGATAATTTCATGAAAGATGATGTCTAGGCTCTTTTTTTGATCATGGCTTTCAGGTAGTCCCATAATTTTTAAATTGTCTCTCCTGGATCTATTTTCCAGGTCAGTTGTTTTTCCAATGAGATATTTCACATTATCTTCCATTTTTTCATTCTTTTGGTTTTGTTTTGTGATTTCTTGGTTTCTCATAAAGTCATTAGCTTCCATCTGTTCCATTCTAATTTTGAAAGAACTATTTTCTTCAGTGAGCTTTTGAATCTCCTTTTCCATTTGGCTATTTCAGCTTTTTAAAGCATTCTTCTCCTCATTGGCTTTTTGAACCTCTTTTGCCAATTGAGTTAGCCTATTTTTCAAGGTGTTATTTTCTTCAGCATATTTTTGGGTCTCCTTAGCAAGGTGTTGACCTGCTTTTCATGCTTTTCTTTCATCTCTCTCATTTCTCTTCCCAGTTTTTCCTCCACCTCTCTAACTTGATTTTCAAAATCCTTTTTGAGCTCTTCCATGGCCTGAGCCCATTGAATATTTATTCTGGATGTTTGGGATATACAAGCCTTGACTTCTGTGCCTTTCCCTGTTGGTAAGCCCTGTTCTTCCTCATCAGAAAGGATGGGAGGAGATATCTGTTCACCAAGAAAGTAACCTTCTATGGTCTTATTTTCTTTCCCTTTTCTGGGCATTTTCCCAGCCAGTGACTTGACTTCTGAATATCCTCTTCACCCCCACTTTGCCTCCAGATCTGCCCAGCCAGTGCTTGGGGTCTGAGATTCAAATGCTGCTTCCCATCCTTAGGGCTTTTGGTGGGGGTGGGCTGCTATTCAGTGTGAGATTAAGTTTAGGTGCTTAGGTGGGGGCAGGGCAGCCGCCTGGGACTCAGTTCCTTCAGGGGGTTTGTGCAGAGACCTTCAACAATGGATCCGAGCTCCTGCCTGCTTTGGGAACCCCTGTCTGCTTCTGCCTCTGCTGCTGCCTCTGCTGCTGCCTCCCAAGGGGGCCTGAGTTATGGAGACACCCTGCTCCCCTCTCGGCCAGCCAAAAAGACTCTCTCACTGACTTTTAGTGCCTGTGGGTGGAGGGACCTGCAAGGCTGCAGGAGATTCTGTCCCTGAAGCCTGCTCAGATCTGCTCCTCTCGGTGCTGTGAGGCCAAGGCAGAGCTGGGCTCTGCTGTGGGTCCACTGCATGACAAACCTTTGGTGTCAGTTTTTCAGGTCCCTCTGGAACAGAAATCCCCTCTACTCATTGTTCTGTAGCTTCTGCCACTCCAGATTTTGTTGGGAGTTCTTCTTTACAGGTATTTTGTGGGCTGTGGGTTTGGAGCTAGCATATGTGTACCTTTCTACTCTGCCATCTTGGCTCCTCCCCCTTTATTATAGCTTCTTAAGTGGGAACAACTTCCCAGGGAAGTGAACATTCAGATTTTGGTTTTTTTTTTTTTTTTTTTTTGGAATGGCACAGAAGGCTGCTTACCCTACAAAATAAGGTGGGGCAGGGAATTTGACAGACACAGAGGAACTATGAGAAATTATATACTGAGCACCCAAAGAATGCCCTGTGCTTTGCATTTTGCACAAAAAAAGAACATCCTCAAGGATATTAAGATCATGTTAGGGGCAATAAAACTTATGGACAAGATGTGAAGATATTATGTAGATTATAACAGATTATATAATCAACTGCTAAGTTGTGCCATGGATAAATAAGTATGGTGAGAGTAACCAGGACACTTTAAATGCAGCATGTTTAAACCTTACACTTATTTTAATCAGATATAAGCAAATATATATGTATAATTCCCTTTGCAAAAGGATTCTTCAAGGGTAGCACCCTGTTTTAAAACTTGAGAATGTTAGTGGCTTTTAAAAAAATCACTAGCTACATCTGCCTTCCGTGGCTGCTGCTGGCACAGTCTCAGCTCCTTATGCCTGTGTTCACCAAAAAAAGGTACTGAATCACAGTTGAGAGTCTGCTTGATCTAAATCCTAAATATCATCCTAATCTATAGCCTACTTCACTATGGAAATGTTGAATGCTGAATTGAGTCTGCTGAGTATGGAATACAATTATATATGCAAATACTGAAAACTAGCAAGTGTAAGGAACTTTTTTTAGGTGTTTCTATTTTCAACAGGCACTTGTTTGAAGCTTCTCCTGATATATTAAATAGTGAATGAGCTGTTAGTTGATTCTTCATTCCCCCAAAAGTAATGGAGACCACAGAATTGGAGTTATTTTCTCTATCTATAAAAATAAACACTTTGGACATTTCAATGCAAAGAAAAAGTAGTGTGAGATGGTATCTGGTGATGAAACCTGATTTTTCTCCTCCCAGAACAGCTATCTCCTTGTAAAGTTAAAGAGTGAGATAATTATCTTAACATTGAGTTTAATCTGAATTATCTGGAGGAATATAGGACAAAACCATTTTCTTCCTTCCTTCCTTCCTTCCTTCCTTCTTTCCCTTCACTTGCCCAATCCAATTAATTATTTCTGTGCATAACATTTGTGCTAGAGCCTGAAATTAGATAAAAGCAGTTTAGTATTTAAGTATTTCTACATATTCCATACTTTATCTAGTTTGGTTGAAAGCTGGGTCAGATTCTATGAGTCTCTTACCAGATATGAACCAAGTTCCATCTGAGGAGCTGGTGAAGGGAGAAATGGCAAACCAAGATCCCTTGGTAGATGGGAGTAGAAGTCTGAGTTCAACCTGAAATTCCCCCTAATCTGGAGGATCTTTGCATGTGTTTAGGCTCAAACATGAAACAAATAAGTAGAAGCAACAAAGCATTATTTCTCTTGGGACTCTAGTCAACTGGTTCAGTAAGTGGTATGTATGGAAAGGTTACGGCTTAGTTAGTACAAGGTCAGGGTCAGGGTGTGTGTGTGTGTGTGTGTGTGTGTGTGTGTGTGTGTGTATGTGTATGTGTGTGTGTGTGTGTGTGTGTGTGTGTGTGTGTGTGTGTGTGTGTCTGTGCATCTTATATCTATTGGAATAAAAACATATCCTAAGCCTTTTGAAACTGAATGGACTTGAAAATCCCCTTCCACTCTCACAGTATTCTCTCAGGTACATTTTTGTGAAGCATTGCCATCCAGTGGTTGTTCAGGTATATCGAAGGGCTATGGTTTTCCCTTGGGGACTTCACAAAGTGAAATAATTCCGAAATGGTTTCCCCCACCCCCAACAGACTACATCTTTAATCCAGAGGGATGGGAACAGTGTTGTAGTGCTTCTTTCATTTAACTCTTAAAATTATTGTTAAGTCAGAATGTGTATCTTGAGCACAAGACATAAATATACATTAAGCAGATCCCTTTTTATGGGAAATACCATTTAGGAGTCAAAAAATTAGGGTAAATGGATCTGCCTCTAGGAAAAAACTGTGAATTTGCAGAACATAATTTGCCACAAAACAGTAGGGGGTTTCCTATAAAAATGATGCTTTTCCCCTTTGCATTTGAGAAATTAGACAGGCATATTCTACCCTGTAGAAACGTGCTATATGTTCAAAGACAGAAACAGTAATGTAGGTTATCCAAATGCAGTATCGGGTAGTATTAAAGACCACATAAGAATATTCATAGAACATAGAAGCCAAGATGCTGCATAAATGCAAGCAGTTATAATTATTAGCATAGTGATAATTGCTATTATTTCTTCAACTAATTCCCAGGGTTGTTGTAAAGATCAAATGAGCTAAAATTTGTAAAATTCTTATCACAGTGTCTGGCACATAGTAGGTACTTAATAAATGCTTGTTTCCCCTCCCCATCTATGATGTTTGGGAGATGGGCAAGACTCTTGGAAGCTTACAGATTTCCTTAAAATAGAATAAAAATCCCTTAAGCACTCACTCTCATAATGTCATGTAGAAATCCTAAGTCTTATTCTTGTACCTTCTGCCCTTAAAATGCCCACCTATTTTACAAAAGGCCTAGGAATGATGGGCAAAATCCCAAATAAAGACAAGGTTCAGTCTCTAATGATCCTTTCTTGTGATGATATGTTCTATTTTCTTAAGATGTTTTCTTTACAGGGCAAAGGCTGGTGGTGGAGGGAGATGGTTTATTTGAAATCTGGAGTAATATGACACAGAAGACCATAATGATTCATGAGAGAAGTCTAGAAACTCTGGGCATCATGGAGTATTGCAAGCTCCTGATTTGGAAATGCTCTTAGAGGACAACGTATTCAAAAGCAACAAGTAGGTAAGAATCTCCTCTCCAGTATTATATCCCTGACAAGTGGCCATTTAGCCATCACTCAAAAACTTCTAGTGAACGCGGAATTCCATACTGATTACTCTTTGCAGTAGTCAATTCCATTTTTCTAGCTGGTATTTATAAAATATTTATAAAGTGCTTTACATAAATGATCTCATTTGTTCCTCATAACAACCCTACCAAATAGACATTATCCACATTTCACAGATGGGGAAACTGAGGTGCAGAGGGCTTAAGTGATAGACCCATGGTGACAGTGCCAGAGTTGACATTTGAACCCATGTCTCCCTTGACATATGGGAACAAAGCTTGAGCTTCATCATAGCTAAGTACAACTTGTTTTTTAACTATGGGTATTTTCTAAAGAGAGAAGGTCAAATGACTGAGATACACTTCAGTTTCTATTTAGTCACTGTACTTACCCACCAGATCATACCAGAATTTTTGTCTCCATAAGTGGAAAGACAGCCCAGTAAACCCATTCACTGATTCTCCTTCCCTGGAGGACAGCTAGAGTTTCACAAAGCTGCCAATCACCTGCAGTGCTTAGCCCAGTACCATCTCCTCTGCTGGATATTTTAGTCATATATATGATTCCCATCCTGTATTACAAATGCCAATCAGTTGCAACAAAGCCCAGTGGGTGCAGACAACAACAGGTGTCTCATTAAACATCTCTCAACCTCTCAGGCATGCACATTGACAAGAAGCAAACTCACACTCAATCACCCGCTTAATCACAGCCAAACTCTATTAACAAGTCATACTAATTACTAACTTCTAACAATTTCTCAGGTTTGGAAGCAAAATACCTTTCCCTCTCTTTTTAGATGAAAATTAACTTGTGATATTCTAGAGCTGGTCATAATGAGGTCCTTTAAAAAGAGGAGGGGGTGAATAGGAAAAAATTAGAATGTCTTTGTGGATATGGGTTCTAAAAGTATGAATGTACAGTGAGATGTTGTGTTTGCTTTAATTTTGTATCTGCTGTGTTGCCCACAAGGGTCCAATTAGCTTGTTACAGATGCTTGTATCATTCTTATCCTCTTTCCTTTTTGTTTTTTTTTTTTCCAAGGAGGGGTAAACTTCTGTAGCACAGATTGCTGGCCTGCAGGCATCCAGAGATCAACAACTCGTTTTCTGTGATATCAACCCCCTGTGAAACATCTAGCATTATTTGCAGAATTCATAATGCATAGGGTGAGTCAGATAGGTGGCCTGACTGGGTTTGGGAATGGTTGTATACTTTTAAAAAAATGCCCTGAAGGGAGAAATTCTTCCTTGGATGAGAGCAACCTTGTTGCTTGCTTTTTGGCCATGCACTTTCCATTAGAAGGCATTTCCTTTTCATCTCTCCTAGAGGTTGCTTTTAAGAAGGACTCAAAGTATAAAATGGAAATATTGTCCATCAACCCAATTCCTGACTATTTTATTGACCCCTTCTAGAAAGATTTCTGTTAAATATAGGGCCTCGTGGGTAGCCTGGGGTCAATGGGAATGGAAGCAGTTGCTTATGAATAACATTAATGGAGAGAATTACAATTTAGACAAATACTTGTTAGAACAATAAAGTGGAGATTTTTCTATGCTGATATTATGTCTCAAACTTCATCTCAATCTTCATTTGAAGTTAAACAATAAAATATTGGGAATCAGGTACGTATTCTGAAAATTGCATTGCTAAAATGTTATTAAACTGTACACCTATAGCCTATTAATAAAATCTAACCTTCTTTCTTTAAAAAAAAAACTCATCAAATTAGCCGATGTATATATAAGCTCAACTATCTAAAAGTTTCTTATCAGCTCAAATCTTGGTACTTAATCTAGGGAAGATTTTAAGGCCTTATTTTATTGTATATATTTTTAAAAATTCATTAACCATTTCCCAATTACATGTAAAATTTTTAACATTCATTTTTAAAAATAATTTTGAATTCCACATTCTTTCCCTTTCCCATGCCTTCCTTACACCTTGAGAAAGCAAGCAGCATATTGATTATACATGTGAAGTCATGTAAAACTTATTTCCGTATTAGACATGTTGCAAAAGAAGACCCACACAGAATAAGACAAGGAAAATAAAATAAGAAAAGCTTGCTTCAATCTGCACTCAGATCATCAGTTCTCTCTTTAGACATGGATAGCATTTGTCATCATAGGTCCTTTTGAATTATCTCGGGTCCTTGTCTTGATCAGAATAGCTAAATGTTTCATAACTGATCATCCTTACAATAGTACGGTTACTGTGTACAATGTTCTGGTTTTTCTCACTTTAATTTGCATCAGTTTATATTGTCTTCCCAGATTTTTCTGAAAGTATTCTGCTTATTGTTTCTTATAGCACAATAGTATTCCATCACAGTCAAATTTCACAGATTATTCAACCATTCCTCAACTGGTGTATATTCCGTCAATTTCCAATTCTTTGCCAACAGAAAAAGAAGTGCTATAAATATTTTTGTACAAACATACCATTTTGACTTTTTCTTTGATCTCTTTGGAATATAGACCTAGTAGTAGTATTTCTGAGTCAAAGGGTATGCACAGTTTTATGGCCCCTTGGGCATAGTTTCAAATTATTCTCCAGAATTTTTGGACCAATTTATAATTCCACCAATGATTCTGAGTATTTCAATTTTTCCACAGCCCCTCCAGGATTTTCCTTTTATGTCATGTTAGCTAATCTGATAGGTGTGAGCTGGTATCTCAGAGTTATTTTACTTTTCATTTTTCTAATCATGGTTTGCATTTTTCTAAATTTAACTCAGTTTCCTATATATTTGAGAAATGAGGTTAAGAATTTTTTTTAAAGAAAAAAATTATCTTCCTTAAAGATCAATGTAGTTCATATATATATGTATATATATATGTATGTATGTATGCATGTATATATATGTGTGTGTGTATTATATAATCATTCTGGTTAATTATATCTTGAAATCTGATCTTTTTAGTTTTTTTACTTTTAATCTTGATGTCAGTAATTGGATTTGATTTCTACTCTGATAAAAGAATTGCACGGCTGAAATGAGATCTTTTGGTGGCTTGGGATCTAGAGGCTGGGCCCAGGATTTTTGCTGGTGGAGGTAAACGTGATCATCTGAATAGAGCTGTCATGGCATGGGAGGCAATGTGAAATCAGTCTTTTCATGACAGTTCAGAGACAAGGCAATACCATGTCATCATTTTTCTCCCTCAACTATAGAAACTCTTATTATTGACAGTAGCTGGGTCCTAGGCAACTCGGTGGAATGGTGTGTAGAGTACTGGACTCAGAGTTGGGAGAACTTGAGTTCAAATCTAGTCTCAGATCTTTCATAGTTGTGTGACCCTGAACAACTCTCAGTCTCAGTTTCCTCATCTGTAAAATGGGAATAATAATAGCATTTGCCTCTCAAGGTCTGAGGATAAATTTAAGATATTTGTAAAATACTTCATAAACCCTTAAGTGCTAAGAAGAGTGGTAGAACAGTGGGCTCTAGAATAAACACAAAATCAATTTGTTTTCTATTCTAGTTCAATACATTTATGAACTTGATATAAATTGGAATTAATGTCAATACATTAACTTACATGGAGAGTATTTTAAATTAAAGATTACTAAGCCCTTATTATGTATTACAGCCTCCCATGAACATAAATAAAAAAGGTCTACATTGGGCAAATATGCAAAAAGCAAGCAAGGGATATAAACAGGATTGTTTCTTTCCCTTTTCTGTCCCTTGATTTTTCTGTGATAGTTTTCTTCCTTTAAAGTATTTACGAACAAGTCAAATTAGAACATAATATGTTTTACTTCTGGGATAAAAGGAGGTACTTTTAATGGTTTCCTAAGAGTAGCTTCTTGGGCATCAATTAGAGTAAAATTTTTCTCCCTTTAGCTATCATTTTAGTATAATAGTTATATATCAGCAACTAGAATCTGTACAGTTCTTTAAAGTTTGCAATATGCCTACAAATTTTCTTTTTTCCTTCACGAAACTCAAGGAGGTAGATGCTATTATTCTCTTCATTTTATAGATGAGCAAACGGAGGCAGACAGAGATTAAGTGATTGGACCATATCAAGTAATTATCTAAGGCTGAATGTAAACTTAGAACTTTCTCATTTAAAATCCAGAGCTCTATTCCCCATACCACCTACCTGCTAAAATTAAAGAATTTTAAGGCACCACTCCCACATGAGTCTTTTTATATTATTCCTCTAAGTTGTCATTGGTTTCCATGCTCTTCAAGACGATTTTGTTCTTTATGTAAACCATACCAAAATTCACCCAGTGAGAACATAAAGAACTCAGTGGCCTTCCTGTATGTAAAATTCAGTGGAAAACTATGGGGGAGGGCAGCTGCTTGGCAAAGCATAGATTTTGTTTTCTTGTTTATTTGACTTAAGATGAAACCTAAGAAATTGTAGCCAATAGAACCCATGACTTCATGGGTTAGACCAATTCTAATAACAATGCTCCATATTTCCAAGTATGCTTTCATAGTGGAAAGAATTTTTCCTTTAAAAATATTATAATAAATTCCATTTTGTATGTAGTATCATATAAAATAAGCATACAGAATTTGTTCCTGATTGCTTTAAGGCTTCAACTTCATTAAAAAACTCTTGACATATAGGCAGCAGTACATACAGAAATACACTAGCTATATGATATTAAGAGTAAGTACATTTTAGGGGCAGAAAACTGGGGAAAAGGTACATGAGTGCTTGAGAGCCAATAAATCTATTCCTTTTTTTGGTAAAGAGAATTGTGTTTTAAAAGCATTATGGGAGACCATCTTCAAAACAACTTAAAGATCTTTTTTTTGACAGCTCATTCTCTAATTTTTCAACTTTGGACATCTGGATTTTCCTATATCAAGTTTGTTAAAAACAAATACAAATATACATAAACTTGAGTGGAAATCAGGGAAAGTAGTGCTGCTAAGAGTGAGGTGAATGAACTGGGGAAAGTAAGGGGAAAGCAGTTTGTTTCCTCTAAAAAGCTGAATTTGCTTTGTAAATTTTTATTAACCAACTTTACTGGTTGGTAGAGCAATCACTTCTCTTTTGAATATGAGAATTTTGTGCAGTATAATTCCAACTCACAAGGCTGTCAGGTAAACAGAAATCACCTCATAAAACCCCTAAACAACTCTGTTTTTTATTTTAATTGAAAAACAGAACATGTTAAGCACTTTTATTGGGTGATGCCTGCTGAATGACAGATGTCCTCGGTGGAGTAGTGCTGTGCATACTTTCATAAAATAGGCCAATTTCTTGCTAAAACATTTATAGTTAAAGGCTTGATTGAATGACAAGAAGTCCTGTGCATGGAACTCATGCATGTATTTATTTATGCTCTGAAATTCAATGGTGCTGGCTAGGAGGAAGTAAATATGCCTGTATGTTTTACGTATTGATGTAGTAGAGGGTTGAATGGTCATAAGAAGGCACCTTCAGAGTGGAAAAATGTAAGCTCCACAGAGGGAGAGATATTTCTATTCTTTGTCTTTGTATCTTCGGTGGCCAGCACGAAGTAGGAGCTTAATAAATGCTGATTGATTGACTGATCCATATTATTTATTCAAAAAATTCTAGGTGCCAAGCAACTAACCATGTGGAAATTGATCATGATGCAACTTCTCCCACAAGGTATGCTCCATTTGTATTGACAGTAGATATCAGTCCAGTTGTATTTGACTGCATTATCACAGCTCAGGGTTGTTTTCTTCTCTATGGTATTTTATTCACGTTGTTCAGAATTGGGGCATATTGTCCTTCCAAGAGCTCTCTCTAGACTATGAACTCATATTCAGCCTTTTGTATTAATCTCTGTGAATACTTGCCTTCTAATTTTTTTCTTTTCTCTTCCCAATAAATAGCCTACTGCCAGGGCAGGGCAACTGCTGCCTCAAGGTCACATGTGACCCCCTAGGTCCTTAAGTGTGACCCTTTGAATGAATCCAATTTGTACTGTGAAGTTTGGATTGAGTCAAAGGGTCAAGCTTGAGGACCTAGAGGACCATTGTGAAGTTTGGATTCAGTTAAAAGGCTGCACTTGAGGTCCTACAGGGCCATATGTGGTCTTGAGGCCACAAATGTAATCATTTGTTATTATGTTATTTATGTGCACTAAGGCTCTATTAAATACTTTGAAAACCTCAAAGATCTGTATAAATGTTTGTTGTTAGTTGAAGAAAGATCTAATTTTTTTAAAATCAAAGGAATAAGTAGGTAAAGTATATTGATAATCCTCATGTGATTTTTTTTTTCAAGACAACTGTAGAGACTTGAAAAATTCCACTTCTGTTAATTTTGTGGAAAGAAAATGTTCTCAACTTATATGAACCCATAATGACTTCCCTCTACCAGTTAATAGCACCCCTAGTCTCTACATAGGGGCCAGACAAGTAGTCTGGAAACAAATTTAACTTAGAGAAAAAGAGAAGACATTTAAGAGTTTTTAACCTAAAATGATCATTTCAAGCATGTCAATCAATCAATAAACATTTATTTATCAATAAACATTTATTTATTTACCTTCTATGTGTCAGGCATTGTGCTAAATGCTGGGGATACAAGAAGAGGCAAAAGACAGTCCCTGCCCTCAAGGAGCTCCAGTATGCGAACAAATGCATACAAATACACTACAGACAGGATAAATAGGAAATAATTAACAAAGGGAAGGCACTAGAAACAAGAAAGGATGGAAAAGGCTTCTCGTAACAGATGAGATTTTGGGTGGGCCTTAAAGGAAGTCAGGGAAATCATGACAATATATGTGTATGTATGTATAAATATGTTTACATACCTACATATATGTATATATAATTCTTGAATGTATTTGTTACAGATTTATTACTTCATACATGTAGGAGAATTTATGCTTCCCTTCACTCTTGCAGAATGCCTATAAATTATAGTCTCAGAGAGTTGCCTGGATGCATGGAGAGGTTTAGTGTGTCAACCAAGGTCACAAAGTTAGTATCTGTCAGAGGCAGGGCTTGATCTCATCTTCTTAATTGTCCTCTGTGCCAAGAGCTGTGACCAATAATTAATGAACCTGACCAAAGTGACAGGGAAGGCACTGTAATTTGGAGGATGGGGAGAGGAAGGTATTTGGAAAAGTTTATTTTGACAGTCGGATAAAAGATGGATCGGACAGAGAGGAGAGTAGAAACTGAATTTCAAGGAAGAAGTTTTTTTGATAGTCTTTAGATACAGCTATGTGATGCAATAGATAGAGTGCCAGGCCTGGAGTCAGGAAGACCTGGGTTCAAATCTAGGCCCAGACACTTGCCAGTTGTGTGACCTTGGGCAAGTCACTTAACCTTGTTTGCCTCAGTTTCCCCATCTGTAAAATGAATTGGAGAAAGAAATGACAAACCACTCTAGTACCTCTGCCAAGAAGATTCTAAATGGAATCATGAGGAATTGGACACAAGAGTTGGAAATGATTGAACAGGCACAAAAGGGAAAAGGTAACGGAAGCCTGAAGTGGGTGATGATCATGTGGGTAAAGAGAAAAAGATAGCTTCATGAGATGATGTAGAGGTAAAATTGACAGGAGGTAGTAACTCATTGGTTATCATAGGTAAGGGAGAGGGAAGACTTAAGGACCAGAACAAAGTCATGAAGCAGAGTGGTTGGGTGATTAGTGAAGCCTCATTAGTAATAAAGAAGTGGTGTAGAAGGGCTAAGTTTAAGGGGGAGGTAATGAGTTCTGTTTTAGATATGTTGGTGGTGAGATGCTAAGAGGTTTGGGGACGTCTAACTAGCAGCTGGTGAGAGAGGAGGAGAAAAAACTCTGAAGGGAGAGTAGGGCTAGGTATTTAGATCAAAAGACATACAGATCTGGGAGTTACCTGCAAATCTGTAAATAGATTACAGTGAGAACCCAGGACAACAGAATTTTGGGGGATAGCTCTGATTATGGGATTATACGTATGTACACATGTGCGTGTATGTTAGTTATGATAGCACTTACTATGTGTCAGACATTATGCAAAGTAATTTACAATTATTATCTCATTCGATATTTACAACATATCAGGAAATACAACAAATAAGGAAACTGAGGCAAACAGAGGTTAAGTGACTTGCCCAGAGTCACATAACTAGTAATTGTTTGGGGCCAGATTTGAGCTTAGGTTATCCTGACTCCAGGTCTGGCACTCTATCCATTGTACCACATGGCTGTCCAAATATATGTGTGTATATACATGGATATGCAATGCATGTACATGCTTAAAGGCATATATGTAAATCTATACAATATATAAAGTATATATGCATATATGTATGCACAAACATTCACACAAATATGATCTAGCAAAGGAGACTGAGTAGGTGTGGTCAGATGGGTAGGAGGGAACCCTGAAACGAGGAAGGAGAAGCAGAAGAGAGACTTCTCAAATATAGTAAAAGCTGCATGAGATCAGAGGAAATAACATTGAGTTTAACACTTCCTAGATAATTTGTAACCTTGGAAAGAACTATGTTAAATGGTGATGTCAGAAGTCAGACTCTGAATGGTCCTCAGTTTTCCTATCAGTAAAATGAGGAGGTTTCCAAGGCTTCCAAGGCTGAGTGATTTGTCCAGGGTCACAGAGGGAGTAAGTGGCAGAGCTTGGCTTTGAACTCAGGTCATCTTACTCCAAATCCAGGGGCATCCATTAAAGAACTTGATGTATGGACAAAATGTGCTTCCTTCCTTCCTTCCTTCCTTCCTTCCTTCCTTCCTTCCTTCCTTCCTTCCTTCCTTCCTTCCTTCCTTCCTTCCTTCCTTCCTTTCTTCCTTCCTTCCTTCCTTCCTTTCTTCCTTCCTTCCTTCCTCCCTTCCTCCCTCCCTTCCTTCCTTCCTTCCTTCCTTCCTTCCTTCCTTCCTTCCTTCCTTCCTTCCTTCCTTCCTTCCTTCCTTCCTCCCTTTCTTCCTTCCTTCCTTCCTTCCTTCCTTCCTTCCTTCCTTCCTTCCTTCCTTCCTTCCTTCCTTCCTTCCTTCCTCTCTCTTTCTTTCATTCTTTTTCTTTCTTTCTTCTTCCAGAATTCACATTTTTATAGATATCAGAAAATACTGAAAAGTTTTTGTTATGTAATTTGACTTTTAAAACAAAGTATTTTTTATTGATCTTATATTACTGATGCTTGCAGAATCATTTAGTCAATGATTACAGTGATGTCTAAAGCATTATCATATTATGTATTGGGACCTTCATTAGTTGAAATTCAGTACACTGTAGTCAGCAATCTGCATGGAATAAGCACTGAGCTGAGAACGAGGAGGTCAGGTTTTATTTCTAACAGTAGCACTAAGTAGTGATAAATGGAGGTCACCTTAAATCTTTTGACCTTAATTTTCTGCACCACACGACCTCTATGGTTCCTTCCAGATCTACATTTAGTAATTAAGAGGTTGTGGCAATGTCTGAAAAGACAACTTTAGAGGAGTGTTTTGGGAATTGGGAGTCAGATATAAGGGACCCAGAACTAAGTGGGAAAAAAGGGATAGGCAAAAAGTGTAAATGAATTTTTCTAGAATTTTGGCTATAAAAGGCAGGAGAATTATAGTATACTTCCTTATATATACAACATACATATATGTAGACCATACACATATAAAAACATGCATGTGCATACACTTGCATATATGCATATATATCTGTGATATATATATGTATATATATATGATAGTATAAATAACCTAGATGTGTACGTGTATAGTTAGCAACAATAAATAGTATAAGTATGCGATAGATGCATATATGTTTATGCATATACACACATATACATACACACACCTATAACTTCTTAATGATTAGAAAGTATAGGTGTGGGTGTACGTATGCACAGATACACAGATACCGATAGCTTCTAATTTATGCTATTTGTGGTTGCTAGCTATGTGGTAGTAGGCCATGGAGTACGGTCAGATTGGCAGGTAAGACTCAGTCAGAAGGTTAAGAAGCCCAGACTCTTGGGAGACTGGAGGGGTGGTGGAATATGTGCCATCTTCTTGTTAGATGCTTCTGGGTAGATGCTCAATGCCCATACTGGGGCCTTCCAATGCTTCCCCTTTGTGCCCAAGAACCCAGATTTTCCTTCAGTGGAAAATTTTGGGTCACCTATCATCCTTATCCCCAAGTCTTTCTACTGGCCTCCACTTGGAGGGGCCTTGGGTAGGAGTGCGGAACCTGAGGCCTTAAGGTCCCATGTAGCCCTCTAGATCCTCAAATGTGGCCCTTTGACTGAACCCAAACTTCACAGAACAAATTCCCTTAATCAAAGGATTTGTTCTGTAAAACTTGGAGCAGAAAGCCACATGGGACCTCAAGTCTGTAGGTTTCCCATCCCTGGCCTAGGGTCATAGAGATATTGTTGGAGGTCTAATACCCCTAAATACTTGTGGCTGAGGAATGTTGGTAGATTAATCTGTTTTACTGAGGAGGCTGGGGTGTTGGAAGTTTTTCGTTCCCATTATCCCATTAGTCATCTCCATCTCCATTTATTGCATCACTCTCTAAATTCAACCCCATTGAATATTTTAGGTCTATCACTGGAATTAAAGTTAATGCTTTCAAAATATTGAATGGAACCTTAAGGTTTTGGAACTGAAAAAAACATAGGCCAACCTCCTTGCATTAAATATAAAAGAAGTGATGCCTGCTGAAATCAAATGACTTACTCAAGGACAACTGGATAGAAAGGGACAGAGCTGGAATTGGAATCTGGACTGATATTCCTAAGGCTTATGCTTGTTTTAAATTTTTTTTTTTTTTTTACTGTAACACTCTGAAAGTTCTGATTTACATCTGTAATTTTACTGTAGGCTGTGTCCACATGTAGCAAATTGACCAATGGCACAACTCATCTGCTCATTGCGACTGCCTTGGGCACTTTAATCAAGCCTTGCAGGCAAAGTGATAACTCCAGTGTAATTTAGGCTTCTTTGCGCATGCCTGATTCTTCCATCATAGGGATACTCTCAGACGGACTTTTAAGCATGCCCAGTTTCCCTAATATGGAGTCCTTTGCATCTTCTACCATGTCAGTGTGGGATAACCTTCCTTAATTGGCTACCTGAGTCTTTAAAACTTGCAGGACCAAGCAGATCCCTGTTTTCTGTCTTTCTCTGCTGTTCCCTTTTCCACAGCTCTTGTAAGCGGCATGCAGAGGGTGAAGATCCCATTTCACTCACAGTAAGGAGACCATGATTAGGATTGATGAAAAAGGCAGGATTATCCCTCTCCTGTTCCCTCTCTTTTACCTTGGCTCCAAGAAAAGGGTCTGAATGTTTGTTTCTGTTCTGTGTTGTTTGACTTCCTCAGCTGGTAACTGAAGCCAGGAGAGCAGGCAGCATGGTGCAGCCAACCAGCCTGGCACAGAAGTCCTGGGAAGCCAGAGATCCTGGTTCTTGAGCCCTGCTGAGGGTTTTGGACTTGGAGCTTGGATTGTGCTCTGTAGGAACCAAGCTAAACCATGAATCTAATCCCATTACCTGCCCCAGAGATTGAGATGGTGTAGGAGGGAAGAGGATTATGCTGCCTATGTGTTTGGAGAGTAAATTTGTATATTTGTGATTTTACCTTTTGAAGATAATATTTCTTTGTAAAAATGAGTCTGATTGTTAATGGTTAAATGGTACTGGGATGAAAGGGGACTACTTTCTACCCTTAGGGAGACACCAAGAATAGGGGCAGGAGCCATTAGCAGAGAGCCTAGATGACCCCATATATTTAAGGGTCTTGGAGAGCCCTGGGCTTAGAGTGAAATTTAACTTTCTTGGCTTTTCACATGGTGAGGGCTATAGTAAATCTGTTACAATATTATAAACCTGTTGTTAAGCTAGCAAATGAACTGGATTTGTTAACCCCCACCATCTGTATCTCTTTTTTTATACAATGTCTAATATATTTTTTTGCCTCAATCAATGTTGAACGATAACGCTAATACTCAACAATAAAGAGTATGGCCCAAACAGTCTCCACTTTGTTTCTTGCAGTGGAATTTGGCAGCTGATTGAGATGATGTGGTCATCTGTTTCTACATCTGTAAAATGGGAATTATAGTTATTTTCCCCTGCTCACAGAGGGATTTCAAGATTATAGAGATAATCTCCAAACTAGTCTTTATGTATCTTTACAGAATAAACACTTATATTCTCTACATAGAACAGAGAAAATAGTTTGTCACTTAAAAAAGCTGTGAAACTCAGTATACCAAATATTAAAAATATGTCAGAAGAGCTTTGTTCATCCATGAGAAAAGTGAATTCTTTACAAGTAAGGTTTATGTTTTTTTAAGTGCTATCTTTAACTTTACTTTGTAAAGAAAAAAGTGATTTTTAAAGCTTTTAAATGTAGCTTTATTTGTATTAATGCACAATTCTTTTTTGAATTAAATGGATCAGAGTTCATATGAAAAGTAAACAGTAACGATGGGAAAATAGAAGAAAAACAGCTGTCTGTCTCCAGTGATAGATAGCCCAGAGCCATTGAGTAGTGGAATGGAAGTTGGGGGTGGAGGGTACGGATGCAGAGAAAGGTAGGAGTAGGAGATGGAGAACTTTGTTCTCTCTAAGTAAACAAGGGCTAATTTGAAAGATCATGGGGAAACATGGAGAAGGAAAGGGATTGAGAATAGATGGTAAAGGGAAGGTTCTTTTATAATATTTTGTATAAGACAAAGTCTTCCTCTGGAGATCTTAAACCAGAAAGTAAAATACAAACATCTGAGTACACAATGATACATTTAAGAGTGGTTACGTCCAGGAAGGGAGTTCACAGTGTCAAACAAAATTAAATAAGATTATGGAGCATAACCAATTTTCAGAGATAAATTGCAAACAAAACTTTCTTCCATATTATGAACTTTGTGCAAAGTAGTCCCCAAAGATTAAGTAAGTCTAATAAGTTCTCAGTGAGAGAGAAAATGCCACTAATAGGAAAAAATCCAAGAAAAGGAGCTTTGTAGTTATCTGTAGAGTCTGTGAGGAGAGTAGAAAGAAACTATGGGATGGATGCTACATCATATCAATCTTTTTTTGCATCTCTCACTTCTTATGAAATGTTAATGAATTCTTTCATACAGTAACTACGTCAGAGGTCAAGTCTATGCACTTAGGGTATTTTGACTTCTTAAGGACTATCTTAATGACACCTATATAATGTGACCAGTAGTTCTAGGTTCCTTTGTGGGACATGGCTCTATCAAGTCAGACTGACCAAAATGTACTTTGAGTTCTTATCAGCTGTAGTTTTCTAGACAGCGGTAGAGAAATAATGTGTCTTTTATAATAGAAAACACCAACAAGTGGCCTTTAAAAATCAGTACATACTGTGCTGGTCATATTCTAAAGTATAGTACAACTTGCTTTTTTACTCCCTGTTCCCTAATTATCCAAATGTCTTCTTTTTCCAGGTCATTCGGTTTTGACATCTCTTGTTCTTTTCTCCAGGAAAGACCCTAAAGACAACTTGGATTTTCATATATCTGGTTCATGACTAGTTTCAGTTGATTTTGGAAGGAAGACACCTTGTTCAACAACTAGTTCTTTTGAATTCTTATTCCTATATTATAGTATCTATGGGCTCAAGACCATGAACATGGGTTTATATGTGTGGATTTGATATGAGGGTGTTGGACAAGATGATCTCTTAGGTCCCTTTTAGGTCTGAAATTCTACTAATTTATGATATAAACATACAAGATTTCCAGGGAGTTTTTGTTGTGCTCTAGGATTATGGTCCCAAAGTAGTTTTTATGGATGAGCTAGTTGCTTATAAACAAGAAACAGGGTATAATCAAGTAACGCGTACAAAATCACAACTTAAAGGAAATTTAATTTACATAGGACAAAAATATCAGCAAGTATTTGGTAGCTTTCTGTGTAACTCACCCTAAGTTAGGTACCGAGGGACATATGAGAAAATAAGATATGTTGCCTGTCCTCTAGAAACTTAGAGCCTGATTTGATAGATTTAGTATGTGCAAGAGGCAGCTAGGTGGCTCAGTGGATGGAGTTCTTGGCCTCCCTGGAGTTAGGAAGACCTGAATTAAAATTGACCTCAGACACTTACTAGCTATGTGGTCCTGGGCAAGTCACTTAGGCTGTTTGCTTTAATCCACTGGAGAAGTAAGTGGCAAACCATACCAGTATCTTTGCCAAGAAAGTTTATATTACTATGTCCCATGGGGTCATGAAGAATTGGACATGACTAAATCATAACAAATATATGCAAGAATTGGAGAAAACAAAAAAAAAATTTTTTTAGATAGAATTGTGGACTTGGAGTTGGGGAAAGTCTAGGTTAAAATTCTAACTCTGATATTTCTGTAATGATGGGTGAAATGACCTTTGAGGTTATTCCAAGACATCTGAACAAGAGCAGGATATATTGACTGGCATTTAAACCAGTTTTCATATGACTAGCTACCCACTTGGCATTTCATTTGTGTCCTTTCTCACATCTGAGCTTTACTGGCTTTGCTGAAATTTCAATTCTGTGCGTTGTTGTTGTTGTTGTTTTCATGGTGTGTGTGTGTGTGTGTGTGTGTGTGTGTGTGTGTGTGTATTGCTCTTCTCCTACTGGACCCACCAGAAAATGATCGGTCCAAGTGTTATCATTTTCATGTCATTGAGAAATGAGTTGCCTAAGTAATAAATGGTGAGGGAGGCTGGCAGGAAGGGATAAAACCAGGCTGGGAGACAGACTCCCTGGATTGTAAGTTTTGAGTCAGTCTTGGGCTTAGGACCTGGCTGCCTGACTATGAATAAACCTATTATTTTTGCATTACTAATATGTCAGGATTGTTGAGAGAAAAATGTTTAATAAGTCTTAAAATATTATACAAATATGAGTTATTATTAAATAATGTAATCTGAAATAAGATTTTTGCTTGAAATATTCTTTCTGGTCATATAAGTAGTTCATATTTTTATTCCAATTTGAGGTTTACAAGGACATTTTTCTCATAAACCTCTCACGTAGGGTAATACAAATAATATTATCTCCATATTAAAGATGAAGAAACTAAGGCCCAGAAAGTTATGACTTTTTTACACTCATAGAGTTATATTAACTACATATTATATTAACTATATTACAGGAGACACAGGACTCAAACTGAGCTCTTCAAATTTCCAGATACTGTCCTTATTGTAGTATAGCATGCAGTTTCTATTTTGTTGTTCAGTCGTTTTTACTTGTATCAGACTCTTCATTATTCCATTTGGGGTTTTCTTGGCAAAGAGACTGGAATAGTTTGCCATTTGCTTCTCCAGATCATTTTGTGGATGAAGACTGAGGCAAACAGGGTTAAGTGACTTGTCCAAGGTCACATAGCCAGTAAGTGTGTGAGGTTAGATTGGAACTCAGGAAGATGAGTCTTTCTGATTCCTAACCCAGTGCTCTCCATCCATTGTACCACCTAGCTGCTTTTCTGTTCTAACTTGGTCAAAATTACTTTGTTTTAGAGGTGGCTTCATTACAGTAATGGATTGAAGCAAAATAACTCCTTAGTAGCATGGTAAAAGGGAAAATGCGCTCATTTATAATCAAGGGAATCTCCATTTCATTTTTAATATCCTCACATGGAAACCTTCTTTTGCCTTTTGTTTCATCAAACATTCACATGTGTAAGTGGTACTTAAGCCAGTGGGATGGTAATACTCAGACTTCATTGAACATGTCTAATATGGGAGCTTTCTTTGTTCCAGTAACCCCATAAAAGGGTTTTGGAATGTTTTTCTCAGATGAAGTAGCCAAAAGAGAGAATGTGTTATTCAAAGAAAACAGACTAATACTTTCAAAACTCGAGACAGAAGAGAGAGCAGCGTGGGCCCCACTTGTGGTAGACAGGCAACGGTAACAGTAATTGGATACATGTTAAGACAACCTCCCATCCTTTTCCAGGGGCTCAATTTCATGCCTAGGTGTTAACACACATTTTGATTTCATTCACAAGCATTTCAAACTTGACACAGCAATCTAAATGTATATGTATATACACATACACACACGTGTATGTACACAAATAAATATAACGATATATACATACATATATATTTCATTGACCCAAAAAGGACTCAGCCTCTCACCACTAATATATGCACATATACACAATGCAATAATATTATATATAATATTAATATTATATTACAATATGTATATCACACATATATGAAACGTACATATATATTGTTATACATGTGATTACTGAGAAGTGAGTCCTTTCTGCCTCTATGAAAGTAAATCAGGATCAGTTCTGGTTGTCCTAAGTTTCATTCATTCTAACAGGCAAAAAGTAGTCAGAGATCATGGCCATTATAGAAGATATAGGTTTCTTTCTATGAGTCTCTGGGCAACATCTCCACAGGCAATTTTTTATAAGTGTGAGTTTTTGTACCAAGTTTTGTGAAATTATTTAAATTTGATTAAATTATAAGTTGTAGCAGTTAGCCCTCCTCCCCTCCTTTTAAAATTGTTTTTGTATGCACCATTATTTCTAAACTTTTGACTAATTATGAACACTTTTTTATACACTTCATGATCATATATTTGAATATGTCAAAGGAAGATCCTACACTGTTAGGGAAGGCAGAAAATTGAAATGACATCAAGTGATGCTGAGACCGGGTCTTGAGTATGAGTAAAATTGGATGAAAAATGATAATAGAGGTTTACAAGGACTATAAAAATTGGGAAATACTTTTAGCTATAGTGCTTCTCCAAGAAGCATTGCTTATAGATTTATAAATGAACAAAACTATGGTGTCATTTAATTTGTCATCATTTTTATTTATTTAGAGCAGTATGATATAGTAGAAATTATGTTGAATTTAGGATCAGGTGACCAGGGTTTGAATTCTGGTTTTGACATTTAATAAGCGATGAGACTAGGCAAATCACTTTAACTTTCTGGGCCTCAATTCCTTCATCTGTGAAATGGGTATATTAATAGTAGTATTTCTACTTCATGTTGCTGTTGTGAAAAAAGTGATTGGAAAACCTTAAAATACAGAAATGGGACTTAATATTGGCATAATTACTCTGCAGGCTGTAGTGAAAATAAATCACAGGTGAATACATTGTTTGGATAATGGAAGTACCTTTGATATTATGTAATTATGATATTATAATATGTATTTTGACTTGTGTTCAACTTGACTTCTTCCTTTTACTTACATATTTTGCATATGTGCATATATGCATGTATGTGCTGGCATCTATGAAATCTTGTAGGATTCCATTTGTGCTTAGTTGTGGAGTTTCCTAAGGAGATTTTAAAGTTTTAAAAATTCTGATGGACACAATACTGAAAGAAATATTCACTTCTCAGTTTATTAAGGACAAGAATATAAAGGAAAAGCTTTGTAAAACAGATCACTGTTCATAGGATCAGGGAGTTTAGAGCTGGGAAGGTTATCTCCTCTGACCCTCTCATTTTATAGATTGAGGAATTGAGGCACAGCCTAGATCATATAGTGACTGGCAGAACCAGAATTTTAATCCAGAGCTTATGATAAATTAGACAGAAGATCTTCAAAGTGATATCTACAGATACTTGGAAGTCCCAGAGTCCCCCTCTTCTTTTTTCCAGTTACTTATCTGTTTAAGGTTATATTTTCTTTATATACTTCAACCAAAACAACAGATCACTACAGATTGAATGAAGAAACAGATATGAGAAGCCAGCTGTTTTCCATGAAGTTAGATATTAAAGAGATGTAAAACAATGCCACCTCTTCTCACTGTATTTTGCTTGGGAGAATTTAGTTTATTTTCATAAATATATGCTATTTTAACATGTAATTTGATATGATTTTAAAAAATGAATTAATGAATATTTCAAAATGTGTTAATCTGAGGATCTGATACAGTAAATGTTGATAGATTTAATACACATTAACAATAGCTCTTTGGAGTCTTCAGTGATTTTAGGAGTGTAAAAGAGTCTTGAGACCAAAAAGTTTGAGAAATATTGAATTACATAATGAAACCACTGAATAGGAAGAACTCTGAGTTTTAGATGAGGCAAATAGATATCACTTGTTTAGTGTTCCTGGAATATCTGTTTGACTTTATCTCAGACTATTAACAACTGCTTTGAAGGGAAAAGGGAAAAACAAACTATCCCAAATTAGGAGACTACAGACTTTCAGAGGTGGGTAGGGAGGGAGTGCTGAAGAAACTCAGCTCTGAAGGCACTCAGCACATCCTTTTGCAATCTGAGGCAACATCCTCCTGCCTTTTCCTAACAAAACAACATTTCTGCTAATAACTTCTACTTTTACGTGACAAATCAAGCTGTTTAAATTGTCAGATTGCTCCAACACATATCTCTTGGATGCCAGGAAACCATGCTGACATTGTTCACTGGCAGGCTCAGGGGGTGGGGAGAAAACGGCTCATTTTGTCAACTGGCAAGAAAACAACCCCTCAAAGAAAATTTCCAGCTGGTTACAAAGGATTCTGATAACATAGGGAGGGGGGGAAGGGGAGAGAAACAAGTTTTGAATGGATGTGATATGTTTGCTACATAAAATACAGTCTATTTCCATTCCTCTTACTTCTATAGGCTATATGTATATAGTTCACAAGTGTCCATGCTCACCTGGTGGATCATAATGCCATCTACAGGACAGGCTTTCAGAAGATTATAGACAATCTCTTTCAAAGTCACAATTTTCTTCATCGATTCTGACCTGATTCTAAAACACTTGTTCTTTTGTGAAAACAATATTTCCCAATGTGTGAAAAATGAGAATGGAACGAACTATGTGAAAGCAAAACAATCTTGGCTGCCTTTTGGCATGTGAGCAAGTATCAGTGTTGACACACAACTTGGAACTTTCCTTGTAAAAGTGGTATTCTCATTTCATTGAGATAGCAGAGATGCACAGCACTAGATATTTCCTGGCAAGGTGGTTTCAGCCTTTTCAAGGTAAAGGACAACTCCACCAAGTTCAACCTAAAACAGACACTGAAGATACAAACACAACTAAAAATGGCTCACTCCAAGTATTAGACTATAGGCAGGTACTTGCTTACTTCTTTGCTTACCATTATGGGTAGTAGGAGAAATATCTCTTCCTCCAAAGCCACAAGCTTAGTGTTGTAATTGACCATCTCTAGTAATTAGGGAAACAATAAATAAAAAATAAATAAATAAAACAATAAACAAACTTTAATACATAGCAATAATAATCTTGGTGCCTGTCCATCTTACAAAGATGTTATGGTGGCAACAATGATAATGATTAACAATAATGAATGACAATTGCATTCATATAGCATTTTATATCTTACAAAGCACTTTATAAATACTGTTCATTTTATCCTCATAAAAACCTTAGAAGATAGATACTATTATTATTCCCATTTTACAGATGAAGAAACTAAAGCAAACAGAAGTTAAATCGAATGCCCAGGGCCACATAGCTAGTATGTACTAAGGCAGGATTTGGGATCAAGTAGTCTTAATTCCTAACAGTCCATCACTGTCTTATGTCAGCCCATTACCTTTATTTATATGTTTATTGGTAAAGGAGTTAGACCTAAATATACCTTTAGATCTTAAAAGGAGACATCTAGGGCACTACATTATTAGCTCTGCAACATCTGGAATCAGCCAATGAAATTTCTCTGTCCACGGTTTTGCACTCTTTATTCCTACCGTCATCTGTCACTTCAGCCTTCTCCTACTATTTCTCATAGTGGTGAGCAAAGATAACAAGTATCTTCCTCTAGCCCATACAGTGAGAGTGATTACTGATTCCCATGGAAACCAATCCAAAGGAAGGATGGAAGACTGGGATCTCTTTCTAATCTAAGCTTCTATGATTTATAGATCTGGAGTGATTTCTTTTAAACCCATGACAGTTGATAGCTGTTCAACCACTTTAGTTAAGAAAGTTTGAAGCACTTCTTTCTTTTTCAATATTAAAACCCTTCACAAGCAGGCTTAATATATCTTTCAGCTTTGTTATATTTTACAGTCTCTCCCTCACTTTGCAATCTCCCTAAAATGAACTCCTCTCCATTTCCCTTCTTGTACTTTTTGTCTCCCATTTTTGTGGTGTGTTTTCTTGTCATCTTCATAATGAAGATCCTCCCTATCACAGAAGAACAAAGCAAAATATTTCAAAAATCCTCTCCAGCACAGTGGGTCAGACCTGGGGTCTAGGGTCAGGAAGCCCTGAATTCAAATCCTTCCTGAGATGAATATTAGCTGTGTGACTCTGACAACCTCTCAGCCCATTTCTTCACCTGTAAGATAGGATTATAATAACATCTACTTCATGTTTAATCACTTTGAATTTATTCTCCATATACCTATACATTATGTCGTATTCCCTTTTAGAATGAAATGTCACTGAGCATAGGGATTGCTCATTTTTTGCATTTATATTTGATACAATGCCTGGGACAATTGTTGCTTAATTCTATTTGATTGAATCTAGACATTAATTCATTATAATAGTTGCCATTTGTATAATATAATAATGTTATCATTCCAGTTTTAGCCTTAGGAAGAGTGAGTCACAGGTTGTGTTTGTACATGTATATGTGTGGGTTGGGGTGTGTGTGTGTGTGTGTGTGTTTTGTGTGTGTATGTGTGTGTGAAGAAATAACAATTTTAAATTTGCTTTATTCAGTAATTGAATTTCTGAAAATTATGTAAAAGCAATTTTGTCTACTGAGTTATTTAAAATGGAGAAAAGGAGCTATTTCTTCCCCCCTTTCCTTTCCTTTCTTAAAAAAAAAAACTATTTAAGTAATTGTATTAATGACTTTTGTTTTTCACACCACAATAAATATCCTGTATAATCTTTCCATTGAGCCACCCCTTGTAACAAAAAAAAAAAAAAAAAAACAAGCTAAATCAATCAACTGAAAAAGAAACCTTGTCTGACAGTGTATATAGTATCCTGCCCTCTTATCTTCTTACCTCTCTACCAAAAGGAATTAAAGATGTTTCAATATCTACTTCCTGGGATCAGAATTGATCACTGTAAATAATCTGACTTTGGTTGACTTTTTGAGAGTTTTTTTTAAAGTAACAAATTGTGATGGGTTTGCTTATTTTCTAGTGTTGCTTACATTTCTTTGTATTCTTTTATAAAAAAAAAAACACTTTTCCATACTTCCTTGAATTCCTTTTATTTGAAAAGTCTTATAGAACAATAATATTCCATTACATCTATATGCAATGATTCAGATATTTTCCAAATGATAAGCACCCTCTCTCATTTTTTGCTATCACAAAAAATGTATTATGAATATTTTGATATGTAGGCAACCTTTATGTCTTTGGACTTCAAAGGACTGTATGCTCAGCAGGGGATCCATAGGTATGAGCAAATTAGTGATTTTTCTTGCAAAATTCCAAATTGTTTTAGAAAAGGTTGGACTAGGTCATGGAAGAGCTGTCCATTTCAACAGTGCCAACTTCGGATTCTTCTGTAAAGTTAGTAATTATCTCCTGATTTGTCTATTTTATAAGTTAGAATTGAGCACATTAGTTTTTTTTTTTTAAAGAGAGGTTTAGAGTGAGATCCAAAAGCAATCACAAGATATTTTATTCTACCTTTGTCCTTAATATTTGCTTTTTTTCTTCTCCTCCTTACTTCCCTTTTCTCATTGAAAAGAAAATACTATTTTTATGACTGAATATATATGTGTATATATGTATATATATGTTTGTATATGTATATATACATAACTCTAAATTGTCTTTGTTCCCTTTTGCCCCTTTTGCATCTCTATCGGGGGAAAAATTAAGTCAGTCTTTGCCCTCAAGGAGGATAAATCCTATCTTAAATTGTTAGGGCCTCCCACTGTTAGTTATTTTGTATGTGTGTACATCTTGTCTCCCTGAGGAAATTGTCAACTTCTCAAGAGATTGGAGTCTGTCTTTTTAGTATCCTCTACCTAAAAATGTGGAAGTCTGAAAAAAGGGAAGAAAGATCCAGAAGAAATAGAAAAATATAAGGGAAAAACTCCTGTTTTCCTTAAAGAAAAGATCTTTGCATGAAACAATTAAAGTTTTTTTTTTCTCAATCAGAAGATACACCCCCATGCTTCATGCCTTCACTTGGATAGAGTTAAACAACAGATGAGGAAAAAAGACAAAAGCACTGTGGAAAACCTAGCAGAGAAAGCAATATAAGGGTACCCTTGGATTATGAAGAATCTGTGGTTTGGAATAAGCACGTGAGTTGTGTTACCCAAGGAGTGCACAATGGGAAATTTTGTAATGACCAAGCTATCTGGATCGTCTTATTTGTCAGAAATTGTTTTCATGTCATATAAGCAATAGAACTTGTTACTTATCAATCAGTATAATTCAGTCTTATAGATAAAGTCACTTCACATAGCACTTAGTCTGGCTCTTTCTTTTGAATGTCATCTTATCATATCTAGAATGCTGACCCTCTCACACTCACATTTTCTTCTTACAAGAAGATACTGTCATGTCATGATTTGCTAATAAGAACAATTTAAATTTTAAGTTTTACAAAGTATTTTGAAATCCCCAAATGTATAATGTTATAGTCATCTCTTCACACTAACAGAGTGTCTGGCACAAAGTAGATGCTGAATAAATGTTTACTGAATTGAACTTGTCTCATGCCTACTGGGAACATCTTGAGGGCTGAGATTCAGGGTGATTTTATCACTCTATGTTCACAATGCCTAGCACTGAACCTCACCTACCATGAGAGTTTATTAAATATTGACTGGATTTTAGGACAGTTTTATCAATTCATTTTCAATACAATAAAGCACCAAGTTTTGGGTTAATTGTAGTAATAATAGTGATAATAATAATAGTTGATACTTATTAGTGCTTACTATGTGTCAGGCACTGTGCTAAATGCTTTAAAATTATTATCTCATTTGATCCTTGCAACAATCCTGGGAGGTAGATACTATTAATATCTCCTTTTTGTAGATAAGGAAACAGAGAAAAATATATGTGACTTGCTCAGGGTTACATAGCTCTTAAATGCTTGAGGCCAGATTTGAACTCAGGTCTTCCTGACTCCAGACCTGACTCTCTATCGACTGCATTACCTTGCTGCCCCCTCCTTTGGCTAAGTTTAGCATTTTTTTTGTTTGATCTGTCAATATTACTGACTTAATGTTATCGATTATTTAGCACCACTATTAGTAACATATTTATATGGTGTTGTCCAATGACAATATCCATTAATATCCCTTTCTAATATGTCAAGATGATGTTGGGTTCTTGAAGATTATGCCAGCAGAATATGAGCTATGCCAAGTCCTCCCATTCTGAAAAGACTTTGAATAAAGGTCCAATGAAGGAGAATATATCTGAGAGATCTCATGGAGGTTAGTGATGGTGACCACTGGTTTTAGGAAGGGGAAATGAAGCATGATTCTCAAGAAGACCAATTTAGGTCTTCCTTGAATATTTCTACTTTAGTAGCACTTGGCTCTCATCAAGTACTTTCTCTGTACTTTGAATTAAGAAGCTAGATTGTGAGTTTAGCTTCTCAAGTAGTTTTTAGTGACCATACCAAGTGAACTCATAACATAATTGTGTGTCATTCATATTTGATTCAAGATAGACTAATTTCCAAGATGCCTCTCCCCACTTCAGTCCCCCATTCAGAAGCACATCAGTCAGTGTTAATATAGGTTTGCTTTCTTTATCATTAAAATAAAACAAAATGAAACTGAATTCTGATCATTAATGTCGATTCCAAATAATCTGGAATTATTCAACAGAAATAACAGGGAATGTACGAAATAGAGAATTCTTAAAATAGGGAGCAATTCTATTTACTAGTAGAAAACAAAATCTTTGAATCTAAGTGAAAACATTTAATGTATGTTAATATAATGTTGCTCTATAGACATGCTGGAAATTTTTAAACCAACAGGCTATATTAACTTTTCAGCCCTGGGTACACATATTGGAAAATGGATAATCATTAATCAGGGCATGTAACTTCTAGGGCACTTAGAACATTAGATAGTCTTGACCAAATTATATAATGGAAGATGAAACCTAGTATTTAGTGATTAGTGACCCTAGTGATGCTTTTCTAAATCTCTTTTAGGGCACACTGGAGAAGGGTGAAGCAGTGTTCCAATTGGGCACATCTGGATCCTCAACGGAAGTCTCTCCACTCTTCCTCAAGTCACTCACATTTTTATGTCTCCTGCAACTATTTTTGTGATGCCATTAGTACAAAATTTTGCATAGAACTCCATTCAGTTCCATAAACTGAAATTCAAAGATTGCTTATTGCTAAATTTTCTTTCAATGGATTTAATCCCATACTTTAAACATTCCAGTCACTGTGTGATTTTACTCTTTATGAGTCTATATGCAGTATTCAAATATAGAAGAGTACACACATATTGCATATTACATAAACATAACATAAGTAGACACTGAATCTAAGAATTTCCCCCTCAGGGTGTTATCTTAATAGGATGGTACTTAGACTCAGCTATAATATTTAGTAGTGTTTGGAACTGCATTCCTCTTTTGTGGAGGAAATAGGTTTTAATTTTCTTCTTAGAGCAAGTGATAGCTTCAAGCTCAGTTGACATTTTGGATTGCCTTTTTTCCCCTTCTTCTCCTTCAGTTGAGTGTTGAGTGAGAGAAGTAGGCAGCAGCTTGTAGCTCCCTGGCCCATGCCATGCCAATGTTTCACTATTTCCAATGACAGCTTCTTGGGGATGACATCAATATGCGATGGTGGTTTCTCATTTTTTTTTAGCCAGAGGCAAATGAATACATTATCCATCCGTGAAGCATGGGGCAAACGGATCTATAACTCGGGGGTGATTGGGATTCCACACGTGCTTGGGGGTGTGAGTTTGCTTCAGAACTCATTTTCACTGATGCTGACACACAAGACAGCCCTCAGAGACCTGTCTATCAAACTGCAACATGCTATGCAGAAAAATTAGATTACTCATGCTAAGAGAAAGGGGCAGGAGGAGATGGTAATTTAAAAATATCACCTTAAATGCCTATTACATTGGTATTTACAAAGCAAATGAAATCCTGAAGAAGGAAAATAATCAACCTATCTAAATAGGGCTGTCTATGTGTATGGAGATTCTTATACGAATATGTAAGGTCATGAATAGATGCGTGCACTCACACAGTATACAGAACTCTTTTCCTTTCTTTTTAACTTCATTTCAAAACTCCTCAAAGGATCATTTCATTTATTGTAATAGATAAATTCACTGTTTTACTATTATTGCCATATTACTGCCCTTGCAAATTCCCCACCTAAATATCCATTATCCATATCCAAATATCCATTATTTCCCTGTGCTTTGTAATTGATTGTTTTTGTCTTTCAGAACAGAGGTTGGGGAAAGACTTAGCAGTGCTTATTATAAAAATGCATCACAAGGTTCCACATTTCACTCCAAGTATCTGTATAGTTTCTGAAGAAAACAAACGTGTCAAAATAGATTAATATGAAACCCACAAGACAAACATTATGCAGCTACGTGTGGACTTGCCCAATACAATCCATTTCTTTAATAAAAATATAAAGTGGTGTAACACACTTAGTGACGAAAAAGAATACCTGGGGCTCAACCAAAGCACATAAATCAGAATGAGGAACAGTGCTGGGAAAAGTGATTTTAAAAGAAACTCAGGGAAGCATAAAAGTGACTTTAGTTAGAAATAGACCTGGACAAATGTGGAAGGTAGAGTATTTCAGAGAAGCTACTGAGGATTGTTTTTATAGTAATAGATAATAGAAAGGCTGGAGGAGGTTAAGATTTTTATTCTAGAAATGACATGACAATATCAGACTCTTTGGAACTCTCTAGGAGATGTCTAGGAATGTTAATTGAACAGTTGAATGCCTGGCTAGCAGAATTATTGTATGGATTTGCTGAAAATGGCTCAACTGCAAATTTCTGTTTTCACTGATGCATGAGAAGTGGGATTGTGTTGATTTGCAGTCATATAGAATGTCACATTAGAAATCTTCCACTGTTTACTTCTTATCTATTATTTATGATAGGTTTCTGTTCTATCCCATTCTGTTTTAATTAATTTATTTATTTTGGTCCAGACTATGGATCACAGTGACTCCCAGGTGAGTAAACTCCCTTCCTTGAGCAGATTGGTGACTGTTTGAAAATTTAGCATTCTAGTAATCTGTTTAAGCCATGAAGAGATAAGTTACTGGCCTAGAATCAAATGTACATTATGTGTCAGACAGGACTCGATCCTAGGTAATTCTGACTGGGAAGGCTATTCTCTATTTACTCTGCTTCTCTTTCTCTCGAGGCGGAACAAAACTTATTTTATCCAGAACTGTTTCTACCTGAAATCTGCTAACTGGTACATCTACATTTTTCTGATGGAGTGAAAACTGATGAAACTACTTATTCAATGGATATTTATAAAGTGTCTACTGTATGCAGGTGCATTGTGATAAAGTGCTGGGGAACATAGAAAAGATTAATAAAACATAATCCTATTCTTAAGGAAATCGCAGTCTACCAGGAATAATGAGACAGTTATATAGGAGATACTTAAGACATGTTTATTGACTAGCTGATAAAGCTATGTATATATACATATCCATATGTATATATATATATATACATATATAGTATATATATTACATTCGAATGTTATATACATAAAAGAGAATAAAATGGTATAATAAATGAGAAGTTACTTGTAGTGGGAGATTAAGGAAGGCTTGATGGAAGAGAATTTGTCTTGAAGGCTGATTATTTAGTTAATAGGCTAAAGGAGGAGGAATTCTAATCATAAAGTACAACACAATCTAAGGCAAAGAGGTTGGGAAATGTGGCCCGTGTTTAAAGGATGGTAAATAACCCCAATTATATGGAGCACAGAGATTATGAAAGGGAATAATCTGGGATTAGGATGTAAAGATGGGCTGGATTTAGATTGTCATCACTATTTTAGATGCAAGGTTCACGAAGTTGGTTTTCATTTGATAGGCAATGGGAATGAAGGATATTAATGAATGTTAGAGAGCAGGAAAGTTACTCATCATGTCTGAGCTAATATAGAACACAGATTTTGACTCTTTAGAAGGGATCTTAGAGGTCACCTATGCAGTGGTGTCAAACTCAGAAATGGGAGCTAAGTCCCTGTGGATTGCATAATCACTTAGAAAACCACACATTATCTGTGTTCTATTGTATTTCTGTTTATCTCGCTGTTTTTCCTCACTACATTTTAATCTGGTTTGGGCTACACACCTGAGTGTTGCCAGTTGAATGTTTGACACCTAATCTCGTCCCATTTCTTCCTTTTACAGTCCCAGAGAAGTTGTGATTTGCCCAAAGTCCCTCAGGTAATTGTTGGTAGAGCCATAATTTTCACCCAGGTCCTCTGATTCCAAAGCCATAGCTCTTTCTATTACACTGTGCTATCTTCCACAGTCTGGCAGCTGTGCATAGATTTGATTAAAGAGACCAGTCTGGAAGTGGAAAGACCTTGAGACAATGCAAGATCTTGAACTGCTTTATGGATTGAGGAATATTAAATCATGTTCAGAATAATTCTTACCATATATACTAATTTTTAAAAATTACTAAAGGATGTATCCAATTAATTTCTATTCACCAAATACTTATTGAATGCCTCTGTGGTAAGCACTACAGAAAAGACAAAAGAAGCCTGGCACCTGGTTGCTATTTTCAAGAAGACCTATACTCTTGTTAGGGGGAGAGAAAAAAACACCATAGGCTACAATAAAATAGGCGTATTGTAAAAAGGAAGAGATGCTGAAGATGAGCATTGTCAATGAAAAGAGTTCCAGAAGTTCTGAAAGGACACAGTGAACAGTATATGCTGGAATGGTCAGGGAAGTATTAGTGAAGGAAGACAAATTTGAGTGGAACCTTGACTAATATGTAAGGTCAGGGTATGGAGAGAGGAAATGGGAGGGCATTGTTCAATGTGATAAGAAGGTGGGCAAAATCATGGAGATAAAGATGAATATGTTATGTTGGAAGGATAGTGAAGACCCTGGGCTGACTGGAACCCCAGATTCATATTGTGAAGCAATGAGAGGTAAAGTTAGAGAAATAAGAGAGGGGTAAATTATACAGGGCCTGAAGAAGAGATTATACTCATGTGTGCGTATCCCCCCAAAGACTGGGAACTCTTGAAACTGAAGATTTGCCCGATACTTTGGCATCAATAACAAGAGTATTTTTTGTGTTATTTAAATGTCTTTCATATAATAGGTGCTTTATAAATATTTCCTGAATTACAAGTGGTAACCTAGAGTCTAGACCTGAATTTGAATTCTGCCTCAGACACGTGATAGGAATCTTACTCTGGCCAAGTCATCTAACAGCCTCAGTCTTCTCATCTGTAAACTGGAGATAATAATAGGACCCACCTGAGAGGGTCGTTATGCGGTAATATATGTAAACTGGATTGTTGTTGTTGTTAATTAACTAGCTAGAAATGTAGTCTAGAAAAATGGAAACAAAATGGAAAAAAAAAAAGTCAAGGAAAGTGACTATTTCTGTTTGTTTTTTTCCAAGGGAAAAAAATACAAAAATGTTTCTGTAATTAATAGAAGGCAATATAAAAAATTTCCTTCTATTTCCCCCCAGGGCTTCACCTGTTCATAGTAAAATAATACAAACAGAAATCACTGGGAAAAAGCTGAAATATCTGATTTTAAGTTATCTTTTTTGGCATTAAAGATCCCTGAAATTTTTTGAGCTTGGCAATGATGTAGTGAGAGCAATAAAAAATTAATCCGGCATCATTGTACAGGGATACCTTAGACTGCAGAGAGCCCCAAAGCAGGAATGCCAATTAGGAGGCTGTTTCAACAGTCCAGGTGAATAGTAAGGACAACCTTGATGAGGGTGGTGGGAATGGAAAGAAAATGATAAGACCTGAGAGGAATTTTAAAAGAAAAAGCAATAGTGCTTAGTGACTGATTAGGTATTGGGGACAAAGAAGAGGTTAAGAAAGAAATGAGTCCCAGATTCGTTAACTAGGTGACTAAGTAAATCGTGATGCCGTCAACAGAAGTAAGAAATCAGCAGGAAAATTGGTAGCTCTTTATTAACCAAAATATTTTATGTTTAAAAACATTCCTATACCTTCTGGTATAGGCCAGTCTCAAATCTATAACTAAGTGTTGGAGACAACTCAAACTGGATGTCCAGTAGACATCTTAAGCTCACCATGTCCAAAACTTTAACTCATTATCATTCCCCCTAAACCCTCCCCACTTAATTATTACTTTTCAGAGTGTCATCATTACCCCACTCCACTAGGTCCACAATCTAGATGTCATCCTCTATTTCTGATGTTTCCCCCCCTCTCCCCCTGGCCCATATCTGTTGCCAAGGCCTGTCAATCTTATCTTTGCAACATCTTTCAAATACATACCCTTCTCTTCTCTGATATTGTCTCCAACCTAGCACAGGCCCTCATTATCTCATGCCAAGACTATGGCAAAACCCAGCTGTTTGGGCTGCCTGCCATTCATCTCTCCCCACCACGCTTCAGTCACCAAAGTGATTTTCTGAGCACAGGGCTGACTAAGTCACCCTTATACTCAATCAACTCCAAAGGTTCTCTCTTACTTCCAGGATCGAATACAAAATCTTCCGTTTGCCGTTCCAAACACTTCATACCTTACACCTCCCTGACATCGCCAGTCTTCTTGCACTTTATACCTCCCCCTTCCCATGTCTCAGTGACACTGGCTTCCTTGGATGTTCCAGGAACAAGACCCTTCCTCTCTTGGCTCTGGACATTTTCTCTCACTTTCCCCCATGCCTGGAATGCCCTTCCTCCTCATCAGCACCTCGTGGCTTCCTTCAAATCCAAACTAAAATTGTAGGAAACATTTCCCAATCCCTGTTTATTCTGTGTCCTTCTGTTTATTATTTCCTGTTTATCCAGTTTTAGCCTCTTTGCATGTACTTGTTTGCTTGTTGTCTCCGCCATTACGTTGTGAGTTCCTTGAAGGCAGGCTCTTGATTTTCTTTGTTTCTTCAACACTTAGCAGTGTGCCTTGAACATAAGCAGTTAATAAATGTTTCACTGACTGACTCACCCCGACCATCTGGTTAGTGGAGCATTTTTAATATGGTCCTAAGCTGGCTCAATATAGGTAAGCTTCCTAACAATTAGAACTGTTTGAAAATAAGTAAAAATAGTTAGCATTTTTATAGTACTTTACAAATATTATCTCATCTGGTCCTTACAACAATCTGGGAAGGCAGGTGCTATTGTCCCCTCTTTAAAGATGAAGAAACTGAGGCAGACAACATTATATTGACTAATCTAAGATCAGAAGCTAGTAATTATATATATATATATATATATATATATATATATATATATATATATATATATATATATATATATAAGGGTAGATTTGAACTCATATCTTCCTGACTCCAGGTTTAGTATCCTATTGACTGTACCACTTCGCTCCCCTGTGAATTAGTAAATTCCCTGTCAGTGGTGTTCAAATAGAAATTAGATTACCATTGGCTAGAAAATATACATAAGACATTGATCTGGTGGTAAAAAATTAGATTAGATGACCTCTAGGGTTCCTTTTAGCCCTTTGATTCTATATAACTAACTAAAAATGGAATGATTAAAATTATTTTAAAAAATGTTGGATGGTTATTGGAATGAGGTTCAGGTTGGTAATTTCATTGATATGAGGAACTTCATTAATGCTGGTGGGCAACTCCTTTCTAACTTTGTCTCAGAGGGTTAATTTGGAGTACTAAGAGGCTATGTCACTTACCCATGATCAAACGGCCAATGTATACCATGGGCAAAACCTGAATCTAGGACTTCATAACTCCAAAGCTAGCCCTCTTGCCACTGAACTTCATTGCTTCTATGATTTATATACCTGGTAATCTCTAATCCTTAGACAAAGAGAAGCAACAGAGAAATTATTGACATTTTTCAGGTAACTTGAGTAAACGTTACTCTCCTTTCCCTGCCTACCAAATTATTTTATCTGGATAGTTGCTTCCAGTCTTCTGATTTACTTGGACAATGGGGAACATTTTTTGGTTGTATTTTTGGTGCATTCTGAGGATACATTGCTATGAATATCTTCTCAGCTAGAAACTCACAGGCTCCTCTTTCTTTGGTGAGCATGGGCAGAATGAAATTTTTCTTGATCAGAAGCAGGCAACTTAGGGCTGCTTTACAATGTTTTTAATCCATAAAGACTTATCACTAGAGGAGCCAAATTTATTTTCTTCCTTTTCTTTTGCCTTGTCCCCCTACCCCTCCTCAATAACAACAAAAGGAACTAGAATGGGGAATAATAGTTTCATAAATGGAAGTAGATAGATGAAAAAGTTAAAGAAATAATTAAAATCCTTTCTATAAACATTGTATTTAGGTACCAAAAGAGATCTAACTCAAATCTATGCTATAAACATGCATGTAGATTTTACATGACTATTTAATCAGCTATTAAACACAAACAACATATTTTTCATGGCAACCTCCAGCAACATGGTCTCCATATGCTGCGTTAGTAATAAAAGAATACTATCTAGAAGAGACATATCTACCAATATAATGGAAATGACAATAGCATGCATACAGTTTTAAGAGAAAAGCACGAATTTTTCATAAGCTATCCTTAAAAAGTTTGTAGTTTTGTTTGTTTTGTTTCTTGGATTGCCTTGGCCAAAGAATTGATCGTTTTAGGTCCAGTGTCTCTTGGGCATGTGTGTCTCTACTATGTTTGTTCTTGGGCTATAGATTCAGAGACTGTGATGACTGCCATGATGGTAATGGAGTAACTAAAAATGGGGGCAAGGGTCCTGATAATTTATAAATACTAATTTTATGTAATCTACATTGTTAAAATCTACTTAGCACTTCCTTATGTAAGTCACTATGTTATGTGCCAGAAATGTGACATCTTGCTCAATGGCCAACTAGTTAACTTGCTATTTGAAGAACTGAGCTGATATTAACATAACATGGAAAAATCTCTCCATTAAAAAAAACAACAACAAAAGAAACAATAAAAGTTCTCCTAAATAGAAAGAATGACTTACAGGTTCTCCTTAGAGAGGCAAATAAAAAACTTGGCAAAGGTGGTTTCATCCTGTTCCCAAAAGCAACAAGAAGCATCATTTCATAAAATACTTGGTTATCTCATCCTGCCATATTCATGAAGAGCATAAGAAAACAAAAAGACTACCATGAATAGAACTGTAGCTTATATACCAACATCTGTTGTAGAGAAGGAAAAGGCAGAAAAATTCTGAGAAGATCCTTTAAATCAAGTCAAGCTATCCTTTGATACATTGGGAACTCCATTGCCTATGCCCACTTCTGGGTTATAGTTCAAGGGCAGAGAGTACCACTTTTGGCTAAGAGGGGGTAGAAGCCCTGAAGAGCACAATTGCTTGGAGGAGCAGTCTTAAGGGATTATGGACTCAGAGGAATAGTATCACTTCTGGACCCAAGGGAGCAGGGGAACTGAGACAATATTAATTACAAACCCAAGACCAGGATAAGGATCAGAGTGCAGATCAGGAGAACTGTGACCACATTTCTTCCCATATCATACCACCTTGGAAGCATCAAAAACCAAAGTCCAAATCCCTAGAACTTACTCTGAAAACAGTAGTGAGAAAAATGCTGAAGCATGGGACAGTGCCTTCTCTCCCATGCTGTCAACAGAGTCCAACTTTAGCACAAAGCTCATAATAAGAAAAAAGGGTAGAAAAATGAACAAATGGAACAAAAGAAGCTGACCCTAGAAAGTTAATATGATGACAAGGAACATCAAGACAAAAACTCAGAAGACAAATAAGTCAAAATAGTTACAAGCAAAGCCTTAAAGAAAATATGAATTGAACACAAACCCAGGAAGAATTCTGGGAGAAAGGAAAAAAAATCAAAATCAAATAAGAGTAGTAGAAAAAAATTAGGTAAAGAAATGACTGAAGAAAGAAAATTACAAAAAGGCAATTAACAGCTTGACAAAAGAGGCAGACAAATACTGAAGAAAATAACACCTTAGAAAAGAATTTGGCCAAATTTTAAGAAAGGTACAAAAATTTACGGATGAAAATAACTCCATAAAAAGTATAATTAGACAAATGAAAAAAGAGGTACAAAAGATCACTGAAGAAAATGAGAATTGGACAAGTGGAAGCTAATAACTCAACAAGATATCAAGAAAGAATAAAACTCAAATTACAGAAAAAATGTGAAATATCTCATTGGAAAACAACTGACCTGGAAAATAGATTGAGGAGAGATAATTTAAGACTTATTGGACTATCTGAAAGTGATGATCAAAGAAAGAGCCTAGGCATCATATTTTAAGAAATTCACAAAGAAAACTGCCTTAATATACTAGAACCAGAGGGTACATAAAAATGGAAAGAATCCACTGATCACAACCTGAAAGAGATCCCAAAATGAAAACTCATAAGGATAATATAATAAAAATTTAGATCCCACAGGTTAGAGAAAATACTTTAAGCAGACAGAAAGAAACCATTCAAATACCGTGGAGCCACAGCCAGGATCGCACAAGATTCAACAGCTACCATATTAAAGGAGTAAAGGGCTTGGGATATGACAGTACCGAAGGCAAAAGAACTGGAATTACAACAAAAAATGATCTAACCATCAAAACTGAGTATAATCCTTCAGTGGAAATAATGGACATTTAGAGACAGACAACTTTCAAGCATTCTTGATGAAAAGATGAGAGCTGAATAGAGAATTTGACTTTGAGAGAAAAGATTCATGAGAAGCATGAAAAGGTAAATGTAAAAGAGAAACCATCAGGGACTCAAGATTAAATTGATTATATTTCTATATGGGGAGAAGATACATGTAACCTCTATTATGTTGGTATTATGTAAAGAAATGGATAGGCAAGAAAAAGGGATGCCCTGTGAAAAATGGGGAGAAGAAGAATGGGGAAAATTATCTTACACAAAAAAGGGATGTAAAGAAGAGCTTTTGCAGTAGAGGGGATAATGATGGAGGTAGTGGGAAATGCTTGAAACTCACTCACACCTAAATTGGTTCAAAGAGAGAAAAAATTATTCATACAGTCAAATGGTAATAGAAGCATATCTTCTAACAATGAAGTAGGAGGGGAATGGTTTAAAAGAAAGTGAGAATAATAAAGGGAGGGCAGATAAAAGAAAGCAGTAGTCAGAAGCAAAATGTACGTTAGAGGAGGGAAAGGATAAAAGGAGAAAGAAAAAAATAAACAGACTAAAATAGAATGGAGGGAAAGGTACAATGAGTGATCATGACTGTGAATGTGAATGGGATGAGTTCACTCATAAATAGGAAACAGATTCTGAATGGATTAAAAATAAAAATCCAGCAATACACTAATTATAAGAAACATTTGAAACAGATAAATAGAGTTAAAATAAGGGACTGGAGTAGAATCTATTATGTTTCGGCTGAAGTAAAAAAGTCAGTGTAACAATCATGATCTCAGAAAAAGCAAAAGCAAAAATAGATCTAATTATAAGAAATAAGCAATGAAACTGTATATTTGCTAATATGGTACCATACACAATGAAGAAATATATGTACTAAGCATATATGCAGCAAATTTCATAGTATTCAAATTCTAAAAGGAAAATTTAAATGAATTACAGCAGGAAACAGAAAAACTATGCTAGTATGGGACCTCTACTTCTTCCTCTCAGAGCTAGAAAATCTAGCCATAAAATAAATAAGAAAGAACTTAGGGAGATGAATATAATCTAAGAAAAGTTAGTTATGGTAGACCTCTGGAGAAAGTAATTGGAAATAGATATACATTGTACCTTCAAAAAAATTGACTATGTATTAGGACATAAAAACCTCATGATCAAATGCAGAAAAGCAGAAATATTAAATGCACCCTTTAAAAATCATAATGCAATAAGATTATATTAAAAAGGGGGGCATAGAAACAGAGATTAAAATTAATTGGAAACTAAGAAGTCCCAAAGAATGAGTAGGTCAAAGAACCAATCATGGAAATAGTCAATAATTTTTTAAAAAGAAAATGACAAATTTTATATTGCTAAATGCATATATCAATAAAAGAGATAAACAGCAGGTCATGCAACTAAACCGCTCCCCCCCACAATTAAACACCAAAATAGAATTCCTGAACATCAAAGGAAAATAAAAAAGACCATTGAACTAACAGATAAAACTAGGAGCTCGTTTTATGAAAAATTCCAATCCAACAAATTATTTTATTTGATTCCAGAGAAAAAAAATACCATTATTAAAAATGAAAAAGATGAATGCACCACCAACGAAGATGAAATTAAAGCAATTATTAGGAATTATTTTACCTAATTATATTTCAGTAAAACTAACAATCTAAGTGAAATGGATGAATATTTACATATAAACTGCTCAGATGAACAGAAGAGGAAATACAATACTTAAATAACTCTATCTTAGAGAAATAAATTGACCAAGCCATCAGTGAGCTCCTTAAGAAAAAATCCCCAGGACCAGATGGATTTACAAGTGAATTCTACCAAACCTTTAAGGAGCAACTAATCCCAATAGTACATAAATTATTTGAAAAAATAGGTAAAGAATTCCTACCAAATTCCTTTTATGACACAAATAAGGTTTTGAGACCAAAAACAGGGAAAGTACAAGCAAAGAAAGGAAATTACAGATCAATTTCCTTAATGAATATTGAAGCAAAAAGTTTAAATAAAATTCTCACAAGATTACAATAATATATCACAAAGATCATGCTCTTTGATCAGGTGGGATTTATACCAGGAGTTCCAAACAGATTCAGTAGTAGGAAGCTGTTAATATAATTGACCACATCAATAACAAAAGCAATCAAAATCATTTGGTTATATCAATAGATGCAGAAAATTTGTTTGACAAAATAAAGCACCCATTTTTATTAAAAACACTAGAAAGCTTAGGAAAAAATGTTGCCATTCTTAAAATGATAAGTAAGTATTTACCTAAAACAAAGAACAAGCATAATTTGTAACATGGATAAACCTGAAGCCTTCCCAGTAATATCAGGAGTGAAGTAAGGATGTCCATTACTACCACCACTAACTATTCAATAATATATTAGACATGCTATAGGAATAAAACAAGAAAAAATTGAAAAATTAAAATAGATTATAAGGAAACTAAATTATTACTGTTTGCAAATGATGCGATGGTATAGAGAACCCTAGAGAATCAACTAAAGAACTAGTTGAAACAATTAAAAACTTTAACAAAATTTCAGAATACAAAATAAACTCATATAAATTATCAGCATTTCTAAATATTTTACAAAAAAAAATGACAACCCAGCAGCAAGAGACAGACAAATACCATTTAAAATAACTGCAGATAATATAAAATATTTTGGAATCTACCTCCCAAGACAAACCCAGGAATTAAATGACCACAATTACAAAACACTTTATATAATAGAGATCTAAACAATTGGAGAAATACTAATTGCTCATGTGTAGGTTGAGTCAACATAATAAAAAAAATCTACCTAAATTAATTTACTCAGGCAGTGAAGAACAAAAGGTCCAGAGTATCAGGTAATCAATGAAAAATATGTGAAGGGAAGTGGCCTATCAGTACCAGATTTCAAACTATATTACAAAAAGGTAATAATCCTAAACAATCTGGGAGGTAGAGCCAAGATGGCAGAGTAAAAGCAGGGACTTGACAGAGCTCTCCCCCCAACCCAGCCAAATACCTGTAAAAAAATGACTGTAAGCTAAGAAAGGGAGAAATAGAATGGGGTGAATTTTCTCTCACATAAAAGAGGCAAGATAAAGCTTTTCCAATGGAAGAGAAGAGTGGGGAGGTAAGAGGGAAAGAATGAACCTTACTCTCATAATACTTGACTTAAGGGGGGAACAACATGCACTCTCAATTTAGTATGAAAATCTATCTTACCTTACAAGAAAGTAGGGGAGGGAATGACATAAGCAGGGGGTGGGTTGGGCTGGGGATATGATAGAAAGGAGAGCAAATGGGATGAGGGGATAATTAGAAGTAAACACTTTTGAGGAGGGACAGAGTGAAAAGAGAGAATAGAATAAATGGGAGGCAGGATAGGATCAAGGGAAATATAGTTAGTCTTTCATAATATGACTGTTATAGAAGTGTTTTGCATGACCACACATGCACAACCTATATCAAATTGCTTGCCTTCTCAGTGAGGATGGGTGGGGAAGGATGAAGGGAAAGAAGTTGGAACTCAAAGTTTTAAAATAAGACGTGCAGGTAATGGAGTATAGAAATCTATTTTGCCCTACCAGAAAATAGAGGGGGAGGAATAAGAGAAGGGAGGGGTGTGATAGAAGGGAGGACTAATTGGGGGAAGGGGTAATTAGAATGCATGCTGTCTTGGGATGGGGGGAGGCGAGAGATGGGGAGAAAATTTGGAACTCAAAATCTTGTGGAAGTGAGTGTTGAAAACTACAAATAAACAAATTAATTAAGAAAAAAAAGAAATTCCTGGCCCAAAGGTCAGTATTCTAAAAACAAAAAAAGAGAGCTCATTGGTAGCTATGGAAGAAGCTGATGAGGTCAGAAGTAAGATTTTGGAGGACTTAGAAGAAAATGAGTGGAGAGGAAGTTCAGGGTATACCATTTTCTCAAGAAGTTTAGCTAAGAAGGGGAGAAGCTAGCCTAGCCTCAAGATCAGGCCCTGTCAGATTAATCTCATTGGCTTTTTTGATTGGGTTACTAGACCAGTAAATCCGGAAAATGCTAAAACCTACTGCAGCAAAGAATTTGGCAACATGCCTTGTGGACAAGATAGAAAAAGGTGGACTATAGACTATTATCTATAATAATACTCTTATATAAGTACTGTTAGGTATATTTGAGGGACTGAACCCAAAGAACAATCCTTAGTGGGTCAGTGTCAATTTGAAAGAACATTACTTAGTAGCATGCCCCAGAGATTTTGCCCTTGGCCGTATACTTTTCAAATTTTTTATCAATGAGTAGATCAATGGTTCTCAAACATTTTAGTCTCAGGATCTTTTCACTCTGAAAATTATTCCGAATATCCTCCCCCAAGGAGCTTTGGTTTGGGTAGGTTTTATGTATATATATATATATATATGCATTCCCTGTAAAGTATCTCAGCCCAGACCTCCTGTTCCTCTGGCTTTATTACTGGCAATTGATTCCCCATCCCTGCCCTTTTCCCATGGGTGTGGGAAGCTACTCACTCTTTCCCTCCTTCCGAATCTAGGATTCAGGACTCGCGTCTTTCATAGCCCCTTCCGGGTGTTCCCAACCACCCAGGATATCTGCGCTCCTGTCCCTGTTTGGAATGCACCAACTGCCAGGCCTAGAGGCCTGAGGGCTACCCGAGTCTTACCTTACCTCTATCGGAGGTCTTCGGCTGGCCAAACCGGATACTCGTATGAGAGAAGAGACCTATCAGAGTCGAACAAGGGTTGAGCTTTATTTCAGGGTCTCGGTTACAAGTGCAGGGGGAATTCTTCCTTAGGAGGGAGAGAGAAAGATCTCCCAAGGAGGCAAAGATCTTACAATAAGAGATTGGAAGTAGAAGTGTAAGTGGGGAGAGAGGGGGAGGGGAGAGCAAAGAGAGGGAAAACGGAGCCCTCTGTCCTGTAATGGCCCCTCCCGAGCTAAGCGAGCCTTCAGGCTTTCCTGATCCTAATTAAGCTCTCCAGCCGCATAGTTTGCATCTGAATACCGTGCCTGTTAGGTAACAATGGGTGTGCCCAGATCCGGGACAGCCTCGAGAGCGGGGATGCTCCTCCCATCACGTATCTCATGGGAAGAGGCGGAAATACAAGAGATAGCTCGGTCTCCTCCTCGATTCCCTGTTGTTATTATGGGGGGCCTCGTGAGAACTCTAAGATTTAGAAGTTCCCACCTTTACCCGCCCGAGACTGTCCACATGGAATTGAGCTTCCATTCCCAGCATCTCCCCTTTTTTGTTTTGCGCAGGGCACACATGGCTCTAGAGCAAATAGTGGCTGGAGGCTGAGTGGGTTAGGAAGGCCTTTAGCATATGAGTACCCCATAACAGGAACTCCATTTACACAGAAATCTGCAGCTAGCACAACTGACAAAGAAAGGCATCAAAACAAAGATGAAGCTAAATGGCTGAATTACAACAAGGGGAAGGGCAATCACTAATTCCAAAGCATATTCTAAGAGAAGCAGCTAGTGCTGGTGCCTTACACATCACCACCCCCTCAGTCATGCAAATGGATCTCAACGGCCAAGCCTGAATGGCCAAGCCTGTGGTATTCACGCGAAAAGTTGGTCACCTCCCCCATGTGTCCTGGGTTTGTGATGCCAAAGTCCTCCTTCAGCCGCTGAAAGGAGATGCCTAGATGGAGTGGGCAGCAATGTCAGTGGTTGGGATGAGTGCTGCTTCCTCTCTGGGCAGCAAGGTTAAAGCTGTCAGCAGCAGACTCAGGTGGTGCATGATCCTTCTCCGGGGTCTCCGGGGTCTCCGGGCTCATCGCTTCCTGCATCTCCGTTGTTTCCGACACCGGTTTCCACCTATGGATCCTTCTAATGGGAATCACTCGTCCCCTTTTCCTGTGGAGACACAAACATACCCTGGACCCCATATTAGTATCTTATACGGACCTTGCCATTTCCCTGAAGCCATATCCTTTACCACGGCCCATGTGTCCTTATTTCCAGCCTGGGTATTACTTTCCTTGCGGGGTTGTCGTGGAATAGTCACAAAATGTCTCATAGCTGGAGTAGTATGTGAGTTTTTTGAGATATGCAAAAAATTGTGTGTATACACAGCTGTATCAAGCTCTGATTGTGTTAGGCGACCTCTTTCTCCCCTTTTTTGTTTAGCGAGGATCGCCTTTAAGGTGAAGTTGATAAGAATGCATACTGGCTGGTTACTTTGGTATAGCTGCTGCCAGGTGCTCACAAATGCTTGATTAACATCTGTAAGGAACCTGAATTTCCCGGATTTTTTCTTTATAACAAACACAGGAGCATTCCAGGGTGCTAATTGCTCCTTAACCAGTAGTTGTAGTGCCTGGAGTTTTTCTGGAGTCAGGGGCCATTGCTCCACCCAAATCGGGGTGTCTGACTTCCAATTCAAGTGTGGGGACTCCAGTGCAACTGCAATGGCCCTTACTAAAAATTTGATAGCCTCATCCCCAGGCGGCTCATGATGTCTCTGCCCCAGATGTTAAAACTAAGTCCTGGAATCACCAACGGCCATACGGTCCCTTGGCGATCCTCTGCCTCCCACTTTACTGGGTGCATTGTCTCTAAGGTATTTTGGCACCCTCCTATTCCCCACACTGGTCTCTGGCTTTCTTTGAGCTTCCAGTGCCGGGGTACTGAGCGACTGCTAAAGCAGGTCCTATCTGCTCCAGTATCAAGGAGGCCAGTCATGGGAATTCCATTGAGCCAGATTGTACACTCAGGTCTATTCTGTCCTATTTCCTTTAGTAACTGGATTTGAACTGAGTGCTTTAAGGGAAGGGCAATAGCTATAGGAAGCTGATTGTCTATATGAGCCGGCTCGGCTACCACATTGGAGCATGGAAGTGCTGTGGTGCCAGTGGGAAAAACTCCTGTATATATAGCTACGGGTGCATGAGAGGGGTTCTGTAATATCAGGGATTCCTCCTGTATGGGGTCTCTCAGGGGAATCATAGTAAACTGATGAGCTGCAAGCTGGCACTTCTCTAAGCTGTAAAGGTGTTGCATTCCTTCCTCTGGCCCCACAATCTCCTGTATTCTCCCTCCAAGGGGCCGTCCCGATTCTCTGCCAAGGGGTACACTTTCGGGGCCCTCGAGGGGCCCCTCACCCCGTTTCTCGACTTCCTACATTGTCTAGCCAGGTGACCTGGCTTTCCACATGAAAAACAAGGGTCCTGGCCCCTCCCTGTACTTATTTCTTTCCTACACTCTTTCTTAAGGTGTCCCGGTTTTCCGCAGTTAAAACATTTTTTCTCCAAAGAGATGTTACTTAAGGCTGCGGCCAGGTACTTCCCTTGCACCTGTGCCAAGTAGACCTGACTTCCTACCCTGTCACATCTTTGTATCATTTCTTCAACAGATGCATTCTTTGGCAGTCCCAGCATTGCCTTTTTGCAGTCATGATTACAATTCTGCCGCAGCAATGTCTTTAACACTATCTCTGTCCCTTGATTCTCCTCTCCCATGTCTCGACCCACTGCCTCCTGCAGCCTGGCCACAAAATTAGTAAATGGCTCATTGTTTCCTTGCGTAATCCTAGTCATGGGAAACTCTCTCTCTTTCTTAGAGGCTATAACCTTCCAGGCGGCAATAGCCATTCCGGCAATCAAGACATAATCGGCGGCCGAGTACTGTAATTGATTTCCTGTAGCCTCAAACTGCCCTGTTCTTGTAAATCGCTGATAAGCCTGGGGGGCCTGAGCCCCCAGCCCACTGGTAGTGCTCTTTACCCTCTGAGAAAATTCTGATACTCAAATCACATTCTGCCCAGGGGTAAGGCAGGCTCTGGCTAAGCTCTTCCAGTCATTAGGAGTCAGAACGAACTGACCACTGAGAGTCTCAAGCATGGCTATGACAAAGGGTGAATTGGGGCCGTGCTTGGTACAAGCCTCTTTGAGAGTCGCTACTCTCTTCCACTCTATGGGTATGTGGCTCCTCCGAACCCCACCGGGGACACTGGGGTCCGCTATTTCTAGCACAGGGAATGTCCCTACGTCTTCTCCATTCTCTATAGCCTTTCGTATTCCCTTTTCCAAACTGGACTGTGGCCTTGGACTGTCTGACCAATGGAGCATGCTATAAGGAGGCGCAGAGGGAAGACACGGCGTATTCTCCCCTGCTTCGCCTTTCCCATCAGCTAGATGGAGCTCTGAATCTATTTTTTCTCTACACTCCTTAACTTTCTGCTTGCCAGGGTTCTCCCCTCCCCTCTCTCTGCTTCCACTCTCATTCCAATCCCGCCCTGGTCTCTCCGGGCCTTCCAAAAGACTTTTAATCACACCGAATATCAGGAAATCTAAATCCTCCAGCTCCCCGGGGCATTGTTGTTCATAAGCCGCCATTTGTTCTCCAACCGCTCCCCATCTTTCTCTTGATATTCCGGTCTGCTCGAGCCAAGGAGAAACTTTCCAAATCCTTTTACAAAATTCTCGGAGGTCGTTTAACTCTGTAGTGACCCCTGCCTCCCTGCATTCCCTGTAAAGTATCTCAGCCCAGACCTCCTGTTCCTCTGGCTTTATTACTGGCAATTGATTCCCCATCCCTGCCCTTTTCCCATGGGTGTGGGAAGCTACTCACTCTTTCCCTCCTTCCGAATCTAGGATTCAGGACTCGCGTCTTTCATAGCCCCTTCCGGGTGTTCCCAACCACCCAGGATATCTGCGCTCCTGTCCCTGTTTGGAATGCACCAACTGCCAGGCCTAGAGGCCTGAGGGCTACCCGAGTCTTACCTTACCTCTATCGGAGGTCTTCGGCTGGCCAAACCGGATACTCGTATGAGAGAAGAGACCTATCAGAGTCGAACAAGGGTTGAGCTTTATTTCAGGGTCTCGGTTACAAGTGCAGGGGGAATTCTTCCTTAGGAGGGAGAGAGAAAGATCTCCCAAGGAGGCAAAGATCTTACAATAAGAGATTGGAAGTAGAAGTGTAAGTGGGGAGAGAGGGGGAGGGGAGAGCAAAGAGAGGGAAAACGGAGCCCTCTGTCCTGTAATGGCCCCTCCCGAGCTAAGCGAGCCTTCAGGCTTTCCTGATCCTAATTAAGCTCTCCAGCCGCATAGTTTGCATCTGAATACCGTGCCTGTTAGGTAACAATGGGTGTGCCCAGATCCGGGACAGCCTCGAGAGCGGGGATGCTCCTCCCATCACGTATCTCATGGGAAGAGGCGGAAATACAAGAGATAGCTCGGTCTCCTCCTCGATTCCCTGTTGTTATTATGGGGGGCCTCGTGAGAACTCTAAGATTTAGAAGTTCCCACCTTTACCCGCCCGAGACTGTCCACATGGAATTGAGCTTCCATTCCCAGCATATATATATATATATATATATATATATATATATATATATATATATATATATATATATATATATATATATACATAGATAGATACACACACATACATATAAATATTTACCATATTAGAAACAAAAATATCTTGATAAAATTATAAAAATGGTTTCAATCTTTCTAGCTTGGATAAATAATAAAAGATATTCTTTTGAGATCTTTAGATGATGCAAAACTGAATGAGAATAATTAACAGCAGCATCAGAATACAAAAGTTTCTCAAACAAAAAAAAATCATGGACAAAATTTAATAACATAAAACTTAATTGGAATAAATATAAATGTCCAGAAAACAATTTATGTGGAGATCATGACCTGTAAAACTCAATGCAATTCCAAAGAACAGGACGATTGACAGGAAAGTGAATGCTGAGCTTGAGCTACATTAGGGCAAGTATAGTGTTGAGAGTGAAGGAAGTGATATAGACATTTTAGGAAGGACTTGGACAACCTTCAGCTTACTGACAGGAAGATGACTAGGTTAGTGAGGGCCCTTCCAAACAAGCGATACGATGATCATTTGAAGAAATGTAGGATGCTTAGTTTGGAGAAGAGAAGACTTAGGGGAAGTTGTTGTAGAAGACTGAGTGTTTGAAGCTTTGTCATGTGCAAAAGAAGTTAGGCTTGTTTTGCTTGATTGTATTTGTTTCACTTGGCTACCAGAGGACAGAACCAGAGTAAGGCATGGCAAGTACAGAAACTTAGCACTTTCCAGGCTGTCTAGAAATGGAATGAGCTACTTCAGGAAGAGTGGATTCCCCCCACTAGAGGTTTTCAAGTGGAGATGGGGTAACTACTTACATGGGTTGCTTGTTTAGGTACACGGATTAAATGACCTTTGAAGACTTTTCCAATTATAAGATTTTATGATTCTGTAAATCTCTCTTGTGGTTGGCATGTTTTCTGCACTCTATAGAGCTGAAAAAGAATTGATTAAAACTCTGTATTATGAATAAACAAACAAACAAAACCCCATCTGGTACCAGCTAAAAAAAAAGATAGTGTGTCAGAGGAATAGATTAGGTATACCATACATAGTAGTGAATGCCTATAGTATTGTAGTGTATGACATACCCAAAGATCCAAACTTTTGCATAAGAACTCACCATTTGACAAAAATTGCTGGGAAAACTTGAAAGAAATTTGGAAGAAACTAGACACAGACCAACATCTCACACTGTATATCAAGATAAGTTCAAAATGGTAAATGATTTAGACATAAAGGATGATATAAGTAAAATTATTGGACTTTAAGGACTTTATTCTCCATGTGAGGGGAACCAATGAAGCATGTAACCTCAAGAGTGAAGTAATCTGAACTGTTCATTAAGAAGATAATTGGAAGGTAGAGAAGATAAGGAGGGGTAGAGACTGGAAGCAGGAATCCTCTTCAATAATTCATGGAAGAGCTATTGAAGACTTCAATTAAGTTAACGACAAGAAGAATGGAAAAGATGTGAGAAATATAAGACATTGTAGATCTATAGAATCACTAGGATTTAAGGGCTTATGGTTGATAAGGACAAGGTGAGAAGGTGGAGTCCAAATTAAATTTTTTTGGGGGGGTGAGGCAATGAGGGTTAAGTAACTACCCGAGAGTCACACAATTACTAAGTGTCAAGTGTTTGAGGCAGAAATGAACTTAGGTCCTGACTCTAGCCATTGAATCACTTAGCTGGCCCATCAAGTTAATTTCAGGTTCTTGAATTGGGCAAGGGGATATATACAATATGATTAACAAATATAGGGAAGTCAAAAGTAGGAGTTAAATTTGGAGATGAGTAGTAGTAGGAGCTTGGTTTTAGGCATATTGAATTTGAGGTGCTGAATTTGAGGTTCCTGATCACATCTAAGTGGAAATGTATGGCAGATATATGTCTGCAGCTCAAAAGAAGTGTTGATACGAATATTTGGACAACAAACTATCAAGTCAAATTCACTGTAGTGGATGAAATCATTTGTTCATTTGATAGTAATTTTCTAAATGACAGCTAAATGTGAAACACTATGCTCGGCTCTAGGGAGCTTTTAAAGGGAATGAGATCATTAATAGAAAAGGAGGAAAGAATAAGACCCCCAAAACAACCCTGGGAAGGGAGGAGAATGAAGAAGAGGAGTCATGGAAAGAAGATAAGAGGGGCAATCTTGTAGAAAGGAAAGGAGGAGAAAACTTGGAGAAGGAGCCTCTAATCAATAGTACGAAGTGTAGCAGAAAGACCAGGAAGGATACAAGCTGTGGAAAGGTATTAACACCCATTTGCATTTTCTCTTTCAATGTCAATGTCTGAGTAATGACCAAGGTTTGAAACTGGGTTTCAAAGACTCCAAGAGCAAAAAGAAGCATGGTATAGTGGATAGAAAGATGAATCTGGAGTCAGAAATATAGGGGAGCCCATCCTGCCTTTAGAGACATTACTTTTGTGACCCTAAGTAAGTTACCTAACTTTTCTATGCCTTATCATAGTTTATAGCTTCTGTATCTGGAAAATGAATGGTTTGGAATCATGATGATTTTCTATTCCAGTTCTAAACCTACTACTCTATATATACATTCATAGACTATATGGGTATCCCAGAAAGACCAATGACCTTGGCCCAGGATATATATATATATATAGATATATATCTATATATCTATCTATATCTATATATATATCTGTATAGGAGCAGATATATCTACAGTTATGGGGGGATAGTCTTCACTTCCAGATTTTCTACTTTTGTATATGCTTGCATGGTCCTAATTTTAGTTGCATTTCCATTGCTACCTTGGTCTCCATTAATAATAAGAATGATAATCTGCATTTTTGTAGGACTTTAAAGTTTAAAGACTGTTTTTCAGAAGTCCCCTCATTTGGTGTTAATGACAACTCTGTGAGGTAGATATTATTTAGTTGCTTCAATTGACTCTGACTCTTTTGACTCCTTTTGGTGGTCTCTTGGCAAAGGTACTGGAACAATTTGCTATTTTCTTCTCCAGTTCACTTTACAAATGAGGAAACGGAAGCTACCTGGGTGAAGCGACTTGCCCAGGGTCACACAGCTAGTAAGTGTCTAAGGCTAGACGTGAACTCATGGAAGATGAGTGAATCTTCCTGACTGCAGGCCTGGCACTTTATCCCCTGTACCTCCTAGCACCCAGGGCAGGTATTGCAAGTATAATTTTTCTGTTTTGGAGATGAGTCTTGTTAAGGTTATAGTACTTAACCATGATTATACAAATATTCGATGTCTGTGGTGGAATTTCTTGACTCCAAGTCCAATTATCTTTCCACTACTGCTGGTTGGTTGGTTGTTGCCCTTTGTGCTCGAAGACCAAAAATAACATCACTATGTTAGAGTCAAGGTACAGTGCATCCAAATGCGTCTCATCAGACCAACATGAGCTTGGGGGTCTCTCCTGCAGGTCGGGCACAAATTGTCCACATGAACATTTGGAGTGGAGATGTCTCTAAATTTGTACATCTCACATTTCTTTTGAACTACTACAATTCTGCAACATAGTACCTTCTTTGATGCTGGCATTCCATACTGGGTCGTCCTGTGCCATTGTCTCCCATGGGACTTAACCAATTTGGAAATTTTTCAAAGAGACCTTTAGAGTGTCCTTGTATGGCTTCTTCTGATCTCCATGTGAGTGCTAGCCTTGCATGAGTTCCCTGTAAAATAGTCTATTAGGCAAACATATGTTTGTATTTGACATGGTGTATAGAAAATCCAAGACAAGGTAGCTAGCTCAAAAAAAGTTTACTTGTTTGCCAAAGATTCTAGAGTCTACATAAGATTTTATATATTCTTCCAGTATATACAATAAACCAGAGCAATATTTTTTTAAAGTGAACATAGTCTTATTCTATAGTAAGCATTGTGTACCAAGGGATATAATTGTACTTCAGAGAGTCTAATGATAATTTCTATAATTAGCATTTTGCAGACAAAGGTAGAAGAATTCTTGATAACATAAAAAAACCCAAACATTCCATAATTCAAAATTTCAGTGGATTTATTTTCTTATCGGTGTGTCTGTTTTCTTAAGCAGTAATAAATAGCACACCCATCTATGCATTCTGATGCTGTGTGACTCTATGAACACTCCATAGAAGATCTGGTTAAACATGCTAGAAGTCTCCTTCTACATCTTTGGACATGACCTGGGTACCAGCACTGATTATCAGTTATTCCTTACTCTTGCAATGTGAACAGCTCATCTCTTTGTCCTACCATGGATCATATCTTTTATTCCATTTCTTTGATGCAATTCATTGTTGGTAATATGCTGCAACTTACTTTTTCACATCAAGTATTTTTTGTTGACTTTTGAGTCAACTGAAACTTTGAATCTTCAGAGATTTTTGGGTTCCATGATTTATAGCCATAGACTATCCATTGGAAAATATTGGTGTTAACTGGCAAAAACAATCACCCTGGGCGAATGGTCCCAGCACATGACACTCTGATTCTGCAGTTCTAGATTGTTTTTGGCTTGTTAGGAAACGTAAAGAAAGCTTTAACACTTCAACACTATGGCCTTTCTTTTCCTTCTAAAAAAATCTTGTTAACTATAAGAGACCTTTCTCTCCTACATCACTATGAGAAGAAATGTAATCTACTTTTAGGAAAAATGGCAAGACCCAAATTAACCTCAGTGGGAAAGTGGGTTGCTTAATGAATACTACTAAAAACTGGAACAAAAGACAGAAAACAAAAATGTGGAAAAGGCAGAAAATAAATATTAAACTAAAGAGCAATTTTTAATTTTTGATTTTAAGCAAGTCTCTATCCAAGGTCTTTTTTGAAAGCTGTGAAATTCTCTGAAATTCCCTTTTTTCTGAAATATGCCATTCATTTGAGCCATTTTGTGCTTGAAAACAAACTTCACTGTTGGAAAATAATGTGAAGAAAATTACTAAAACTTACTTAGGTGTATGTTTAATCATTTAGAATATTTTTTATGCTAAATTCATTATTCAGATTAAATAAAATTTCTTTTACTCATCTTAAATTTGATTTTTTAATTTAATCTTTACAAAGTTCCAATAACAAGTTAAGCTATTATTAATGCAAAAATAGCCTCAGTGGACTCAGTTGAAAACTAGGAAGTAACAAGCAGAAAGGGGAAAGGAACTAGACAGAAGAAAGACTGGTATAAAGTTGGCCTGGTATAGGATTCTTTTCATTCTTGCAATTTTCAAGATATTTAAGACTAGATTTCATAGAAGAATTTTCTGAAGGAAAAAAGATATATTGGCCAGTCAATGGGAAACTTATCTCAAATAATTTTGAAGATGCTTAACTGTAAAAAATCAAATTAAGTAAATAATTGTTGATTAAAACTCTAAGGGGGTGTTTGACTACTTTGCATAGTCCTCTTTGAGTAAGAATGATAATTTTCTTCAATGCTTCATGTATCTTTGATTTTATCAATGTGTATTATTCTTCTGCCAGTGTAAACACAATCTTTAGGAGATAACCAGTTTTAAAAGAGATTAAGTAAACTGAGTTTTAGAGGGGGGAAAATGAATATTGACTCATTTTCATCAAGTTCTAACCATGAAATGTCAGAGTTTAGAACTCTTTAGGAAAGTGTGTGCAGAGTAAAATATCTAGGCATTGTGTTTCAGTGATTTTCCTTTTGCAATTCTAAAGCATGCAAAAGTATACCTTCTAAAACTTCAGAAAGAGGTGATCTTTCCTTTATTTCCTCTCATAAACTGGACTTATTCCTGGCTCAGGTGGAAAGTCATTTATTTGGAGCTTTTCTGTACAGAAAAGGGTGAGGGGGGAGGAGTAAATAGGGATCTTTAAGCTAAAATGGGTGTAGATGGGAAATAGAAGACCTCTCAAGGAGGTATAACTTGAATTATCCTCATCTGTGCATAGTGATTGTTCTACCCTTGCTATTCCTCCAAAGTGGACTCTGGACATGGGAACAGATGGATAAAGGAGACTTTCTTACCTTCCTGCTTGCCTTTTATAAGCCAGTGATGATCTCTGTAGCTTAGGATCATAGAATCCTCTATTTAAATCTGCAAGGGCCCATAGAGGCCATCTTGTCCAATCCCTTCATTTAAAAGACGGAGAAAATGAGGCTTAAAGTGATTAAATGACTTGCCCTTTGAGTTAAAGACTTGAGTTCATTATTGGAGAGATATAAGGAAAACACAGACTCAAAAATAAAGGAGAATTACTGAATAATCAGGTGAGTTGAGACAAAATAAGGAAAAAGAAAATGTGAACCAGTTAACTGTAAAAGCTTCCTAATCCATATTTCTATTAAATGGTAGACTAGTCCTTGTGAAGGAACTGGTGAAAATCATTCTTGCACCTTGAGATACATAAAATTAGACTAAAGAAAGCCTGAATACACATTAAAACTATCAAAAAATAAGTCAAGAAGAGCTAGGTAATTAGTTTCCAGAGAAAATGTCTTGACTTGGCAAATTTTGGAGACACCAATGCATTTTATTTAAAAAAATTCTTTGTTCTCAACATGCTGTTTCCCATATAAAAGCTGAGATCATTTTCTCTGGCTTAACATCTGTGGCTCCTCTAAGGAAGTAACTGGGTTGTAAAAGTATGGAGGTCCATCAAACCAAGCTTTAGAAAGAAAACTAATAAACATTAGTTTTTTTTAAAATAAATACAACAATAGTTGGACAACAGATTTTTAAGTTGTTCACATTCCAGCTTACAAAGTATTGGAAATGAAACTTTTGTGAACAAAGAATTGGCTACGTATCTGAGTTGAGAATTTTTGCCATTGCTACATATGAAATAACTTTGATGCGCCTGAAGATAAGTTTACATGTTTTAAACATCCCACAAAAGGCCAATCAACAAAGAATCAAGTACATATACTTTGCTGAGGGAAATATTTTAAACTCTCTACAAGGGTTCCATTTCCTAAAGCCACCTGCCACCTAAAGTATACTTAATCATCCCCAGATGTTGGATACCAACCTGTTAACCCTATGACCTAAGGAGAAAATATTTTGCTTTGTATTCTCATTCCTTGGCATTTCCTTAATTCATTCTAAGTTAAACTTTCAAGCTATATTTTCTAGCTAAACTTAATAACTTAACACAGTGCTGACATTTCTTATATTGACCTCAAAGTTCCATTTTGCTGCCTCTATGGCTGCTCCCAAATCAGTTTAGAACTCAGTTGCTTTAAACCTCAAGGATCAGATTTGTTTGGTGTATTGTTTCCCTCCCCAGCTACTCTCTCCCTCTTCCACCCCTTCCCCCGCTTTTCTACTCTGCCTTGGGCTATCACTTGAATTTGAAGATGTAGTAGATGCTTTACCATTTTCAGTTGTATCTCTTTTTTTCCTTCTCATTTTAAGCTTCTCATTATTTCTTAGTGCAAAAGATAAAAATCCTTTAGTCCATAGAGTTGTGACACTTTAAAAAACTTAATATTACGGAATCTTTAATTTGAAAGAATAAAGGAAGAGATTGTCAAATATATTTAAAGGCACCAAGAGGAGTTGATTGGTAGTGTGCTAAGGTTCCAAAGTTTACAAAATTATTTTCAGTTCTGATGAAAGTTACCTATGATATCAGTGTTGTTCCAAGATGTTATTCAAGTTTTAGCCCTTTGATCTCAGAAAATAAAAGGTTAAAATTTAAATCATCATGGATTGGGACTCAGTGATCCAGATTCTCTACAAACATAAAATCAGAGGAAAAAAACTTGAAAAAATTTTAAATGCTTATATTATTGAAGAGACCTTTCACAAAGTAAAAGTAATCTGTAGATAATGTTGCTGTCATTCCATCATGTCTGACTCTGTGTGACCTCATTTAGAATTTTTTTGGCAAAGATACTGGAGCAGATTGCCATTTCCTTCTCCAGTTCCTTTTACAGATGAAGAAACTGAGGCAAACAGGATTAAGTAACTTGTCCAGGATCACACAACTAGTAAGTGTCTGGGTTATATTTGAACTCGGGTCTTCCTGATTCAAGACCTGGCACTCTATCCACCACACCATCTAGCTGCCCTAAATAATAGCTAACATTTATAGATAATTTTACTATGTACCAGGTACCACACTAAGGGCTTTACACTTATTTCATTTAATTCTCACAATAATCCTGGGAGGGAGGTGCTGTTATTATCCCCATTGTACAAGTGAGGAAACCAAGGTTAAGTGACTTGACTAGGGTCATACTAGTAAATATCTAAGGCTAGATTTGAACTTAGGTCTTCCAGACTCTAAGCCTAGTACTTTATCTAGTGTACCATCAGCCGCTTCCCCTTAATGGAGGTGGATTCTACCACTTTTTGAGGTGTCACTTTCCATGTTTCAGTAGCTTTGTTTGACAATCACTTTCATCCAGCACCCTACCCCTTGCCAACACTCTGGGTACAGCCACCAAAAAAAAAATCATACACACACACACACATGCGCACATACAAACACATTCACTCACACACAAACAACAAAGTTCCAGCAAAGTTCGCACAGTAACCTGATACTAAATGTTATTTCCTCATGTAGACACATAGCTCTAGCCAAGCTAGAACACACTATATTCATTTCTATCTCTACACATTAGCATGTTCTCTTATCCCTGATCATTCTGCAAGGATCCAAATTCAGGTACAAATTCCCTTATGAAACCTTTATCATCCATACTAGCTCACATTGATTATTCTCTCCAACTCTTGGAATACCTATTATGCATATAATTCATTTTTGACATATAATCACGCATTATCTATTTGTCATGTTTCATGTATATATATATATCGATCTCATTTTGCTAAATAGAGTATAAATTCCCAGAGGGCAGGAGCTGTTTTATACTTCTTTTGTATCTCATGTATTGCTTACTTACTAGAGTGATGGTTGCATTATAATGTACTTTCCAAATTTTTTTGAATGGATTAAATTAAGGTTTTTTTATGTGGTTGAACTATCACCAAATATGAGGTGATTGAAAATGTGCAACTTTGTGACCACCTACCATGTAGAGTCTAATACCACCCTTATTGAGGACAATAGATTTTTAAAATTAATTTAATGTTTTAAAAATTACATTTGCAAAATTTTTGACATATGTAATCAGAGCTATATCTATTTCTCTACCAACTAGCTGATGGCCCTACCTCTTGGGTTAGTTTCACCCATAAAGCTAAAATATTACAGAAAAAGTTAAAGAGTAAGTCAATCAAATAGGGCAGAAATAAAACAGGATATAACTGGTGAAAATTGGGGAATTGGTGGTTGGAGGAGAAGGAGGAACAGCAGCTGGAGGAGTTAGTCTCTATGACTACAACTCCTTTGACTCCACTCAAATGCTTGTGATGAACAGGTCATATGGAACTGGAACCTTTTATAATAAGTACAATGGATACAAAGGCATCTAGTAAGCAAAAGGTCAAGAATGTAGGTCCTCGCCTGCAGCAAAGTGGGAAGCAAGGAAAATTAGCCAGAGAAGGAATTGGTGTGCATGTCTTGAGTTCCCCATTCTGAATGCACATTCATCCTTTGGGAGGCCTTTAATGCAAAAGCATCTGGGGAATACTTTTCAGATCTTATCAGGAACATTTGTCTCCAAGAACTTAAACCAGAGTTTCTTAACTTTTTTGCATGTCGTGGACACTACTAGAAGTGTGATGAAGTCTATGGACCCCTTCTCAGAATAAAATTTTAAAATATTTCAGATAAAATACATATTATATCAAAAGGAGCCATTTAAATTGCGGTAGTTATCATTATGTATGCATATATGTATGTATGCATGCATGCATATTTTCACATGTATATGTATGTGTATGTTGAAGAGCTTGGCTCTATGCACTATTTGACTCCTGATTCTCTCACTCACACACACAACATATACACACACACGTGCATATAGCAGTATATACACATATACATGCATATACAAAACATACATATACATGCATATATATATATATACATATATTGTATATATGAAGAGAGAAAGAGAAAGAGAGGAGGGAGAGGATTAGTTCATGGAACCCAGGATCAAAACAGAGCATGAAGGAAAGAAAATGGGAATCTTCCTATGTATAAGGGCTAAATCAAGACTAATTATGAAAATCCACGTAAGCCATACCTTTAGAATAACAAAGACTGATAATTGCAAGATAGGGATAGAATTTGTCAGTTTTCTGGGAATCATATATTTCCTCCAAATGTCTTCTGGTTTTGGGCAGAGTACCCAACTGCTTGGGCAAATGAAGGAATACCTACTCCTAGTCATCATTCTTGAATAGGGTCAGGTAATTAGGAATCAGCCCCTAGTGGTGAGTTAATTATAAATGTTGTTGATAAACAACTTTTTTGAGTGTTGTTTAGAATTAAAAATGGAGTGGATTTGGTAGTGGTTATTTGGGAATGCATTAAGAAGTCTTCTTTGTCATAAGGAAAACACTCCAAGTAGTTACATTCAGATGGTTCTTATCTTTTTTATCTGCCTTTTCCACTGTAAGTAGATGAATATTTTCACAGAATTTTTAACATTGTGATGGTCATATGTGGATGTGAATAATTAGAAGGGAGTTTATGTTTATCTAAACACCCAATTTAGTTTATTTTTGGGCATTTCTTACAAATTGTTAAAAAAGGATTACTTTGGCATCATAAACCAATGCCAGTCTGGTGCGTTCTTTCAACCTGACTTGCATATATATTGCAGAGTCTGAATTGTCTAGAAATGAGTTTGAATGAGAAAATAACTGATGGATTTGATCAGTTCTTCCAAAGTTTCCTGCCTTTGTTTCATTTTGTTTCTAACTCTCTTCTGTCTTGGTGAAATGAAGGTTCCTAGCTACTATTGCAATATTGCTAATTGCCTCTCTCCTTTTTTTCTTCTCTCTGTTGTCTCTTATCTGTATGTACAGAACTTGGTGCTGGACTTTAGGGCAAATATTGAGAAATACAAAATATTATCCTTGTCTTCAGGGAGTTTGAAGTTCAGTTGGAATATAAGACACCATCCATACATGGAACCATCAGTTACAGCAAATAGAGAAGTTTTGAATGCTGTGGATAAGTTCACTTCCCTTGGTAGTCTGTTTTCCAGGGATGAACACATATATGAGGTTCATGCATGCATTGCCAGAGCTAGCTTAGTGCTTGAGAGACTCTGAAGGAAAGCATGAAAGAGAAGAGATATTAGACTGACTACCAAATTGAAGGTGTATAGAGCTGTTGTGCTGACCTCATTGTTGTATGCCTATGAAACCTGGATCATGTGCCATGCCAAGAAACTAAATTGGTTCCATTTGAGTTGTCTTAGGAAGATGCTGAAGATCACTTGAGAGGATAAGATACCACAGATACATTTTCAAAATAAACTACCAAACATTCAAACTCTACTTCAGAGTACACAACTTTGATGGGTTGACCTTCATTGTTCTACTACAAAACATGCTGGCCAAAAAGAACTTTGGAATTGATTGTGTGACATGGGAGACACTAACACAGGACCTCTCAGCATCGTGTGCCCACATCAGAGAAGATGCTATACTCTATGAGCAAAGGAGAATTGAAACAACTCAAAAGAAACACAAGATGCTCATCTTTAGAGAATCCACCCCAAATGTTCATATGAACTATTTGTGCCTGACCTGTGGTAGAACATCCTGAGCTTGTAGTGGTCTGATCAGCCAGAGTTGGACACACTCTAACTTGACTCTAGCCTAGTGATGTCATTTTGATCCTCTAAGAATGAAGGTGAACAACCAACTAACCAACCAAGACATGAGTACGAAACAAATTAAATGTTATTAAAAAACAACATAAAATTCCAGCAGACACTGCATGATTGTATCAGATGAGTGCTATAATTAGTAAGTAACCTGAATTCAGAAGGCAAAGAGATCACTGTGGGTTGGAATTGATACACTCACCCACATATGTCAAGAAGATAAATCTCAGAGAATAAGTAAATGGGAAGATTTTGAAGAGATGTACAAGAGAAGATTCCTCCCATGTGTTCTAACTTTCATAGTGTCATCCCATATAATACCTATTCCCACAGTAACCAACGACTAATCAAATAAAATCATGTGATTTTGCAACCTCAATGGACAGTATGGAATTATTGACCTGTAGCCCATGACCTCTCTACTGCAAAGAAATTTGTTCCAATATCAGTTCTTGAGAACCAATGTTAGCCATTGTGTTGGATCTGAATTCTCTTGTATTTTAATGTTGTCTTGATTTACGTTATACTCATTTGAGCATTTGTCTCCCAATTCTGCTTTCTTCTGTCTGCATCAGTTTGCACAAGACTACACGGCAGATGCTCAACAACAAATATTTGGAAAGGGAGGGAGAAAAGAAGAGAGGAAATTAGTGATATGTAACAGTGTCTAGGAACCTCAGCATCTCTAAGGCTGTAGAGAATTAGCATGAAAATGAAATAAAAGCAGAAAACTTTGGAGGCACTGATGAGACCAAGAATGTATGCTTATCCCAAGTCAGTTACTTTTGAACTTAGTCATTTCTAGGTATTTCAAACTGTTATGCAAATATGATTCAAGTTGAAAGAATATATCAGGCTGATATTATTTTATGATACCAAAGTGAACTATTTCTTACATTTCTCTCTGAATTCTTATTTATCATTCCTTCTGCCAAAAAAGTATTTCATGATATCTGTCAGAATTGATGGACACATATTTTGTTTGTTTTTCTTTTTCTGTCTTTTTTTTTTTTAAAACTACACTCCAGACTAAGTGTTGGCGACCTGTGACCTTGGGGGCAGCTTTTTGACTGAGTCCAGCTTTGACAGAACAAATCCTTTTAAAAGGAAATTTGTTCTGTGAAGTTTGAATTCAGTCAAAGGGCTGCACTTGAGGACCTAGAGGGCTACAGGTGGCCTCAAGACCACAGGTTTCCCACCTCTGCTCTAGACAGAATTGTGTGGCAAGAGGGGGGTGATGGTAGAAGATATTTGGAAAAAGGAATTCATGTGATTAGTTTGATAAACTTGGTAGTAGATCACTGGCTAGAGTAGAGTTATCTCACTTAAACAGTGCAAATATCTTTGAGAAACAATACTTCTTGGGGATTTTAATGATCTCTTTGATGTGGAAAAAAATTGTGCTGAGAGCTGAAGTCCTGTGGGCTGAAACAGAACCTTTTCTCTTGCCACCAACTGATGAGAGCCCACAGGGCATCACCTTCCAGTGTGCAATATGTCCATGAGAGAGATATCCAGGTTAAATCAGCATGTACTGGGCTACCATTTGTCGTATCAGTTTTTAGGAAAAATAAAAGAATATGACATATGGTAAATCGAAACTGCTTGCTTCTCTCCTCCTCACTTTGGCATTTTAGATTTTTTTTTTAGTTTCCTTCAAGGTTGCTTTCAGGTGCCACCAGCTATATGGATTTTTCCTGATTCTTCCCCATCCTCATTTATCAGATTGCTAGTGGTCTATCTTTCTTATATTATCTTGAATACACCTATTTATGTAAATGCATTTTCCTCATCCCAGTAGAATATAAGCTCCTTGAGGACAGGAGCTACATTATGTTTCTTTATATCCCAAATGCCTAGCACAATGATCACAGGATCCTAGATCTAGGAATAGCCATTGCATCTAGCCCCTTTATTTCACATATGGGAAAACTGAGGTCCAGAAGTTACATAACTTGTCGAAGGTCCCAGGTAGTAAGGGGAAGGAACGGGACTAGAACTTGGGTAAAATCAGTGCCTTCTCCATTATGGCAGTGCCTTATCCATAATACTTATCAAATGCTATTACTGTTCCTGTTCTTTGGAGATGAAGCATGAATTCATTTGAATTTCCGAGCGAACTTATAGATAACATGGTTGCAGGGAGATAGTGCAAATGATGTGTTAATAACAGCAAACAAATCTTAAAAAGGAGGGGGTGTCATCCAGGGAGTGAGAAATTAGCTTCAAATACAATGGACTTTTCAATGTGACTATTTTCAATGATGCCAATGCAAATGTTGAGGGCAGCGGCAGAAGCTACAGGAATGAGCAAACTGTACCCAAACCCACTGCTTTTGAAATTGGAAATATGCTCAGAAATCTACTGGGAAATATATATGCTTTGGGGTTTTTTTGGGGGGGTATAGGGAGGGAGCTACAGAATTCCATATTACCCTGATGCAGTAGAAGGAACGCAGCTGAATTTAGTTTTTAAATTAGGCTGACCTGAGACTAGTCAGTGACATGTCATTCTTGAGAGGGAATGGAAAAGAGGGGGAGGGGAGCAGAGGGTGGAAACCTAAAGGAAATCTTTGTAGCTGAAACTACCTGACTTTCCCTCAGTAGGAGATGCAGAAATACTGTTTCATGTCAAGGAGAAGTAGTTAAAATGCAGACCTCACAGTCTTGTTCTCAGAATTTGGGAGGTGTGGTTTGCGCATGGGGACAACTCGGCTTCTCTTCCTTTGAACTATCACTTGATGTGGAGAAGGGCTTTTATGTGTTATCCTCATATAATGGATAATTCAGGCCACCACATTATGAAAAAATAGTAAGTACATTTCTGTTACATATGCCTCAATTATTCTTTAAAGTACCTAGTAATGCATCACTCACATACACTTAAGATATCCAAAACATTCTTTTTTTTTGTTGCTGCTTGCTGTACCTTCTCTCTCTCTCTCTCTCTCTCTCTTTCTTCCCTCTCTCTCCTGTCTCTCTCTCTCTCTCTCTCTCTTTCTTCTCTCTCTCTCTCTTTCTTCCCTCTCTCTCCTGTCTCTCTCTCTCTCTCTCTCTCTCTCTCTCTCTCTCTCTCTCTTTCTTCCCTCTCTCTCCTGTCTCTCTCTCTCTCTCTCTCTCTCTCTCTCTCTCTCTCTCTCTCTCTCTCTCTCTCTCTCTCTCTCTCTCTCTCTCTCTCTCTCTCTCTTCTCTCTCTCTCTCATATGCTTTATTGGATTGAGAATAAAGTATATTAAAAATAAAGATTAATGTGTGCACATTTTCATTGGAGTATAGATTTCAAATCGGAAAGGACCTTCGAGGTCACTTAGCCCTCATTTTACAAATGAGGAAATTAAGGCATAGAGAGGATATGTCTCATGTAAAGTCACACAGCTGTTAAGTGTCTGAGGCAGCATTTGAACCTGGGCCTTCCTGACTCCAAGTCCGGAGCCCAGTCTAATTATGTCATGGTGCCTTTCACTACCTAGCAATTCACTTGTTTGTCAGCACTGTGTTATCTTAAAGCATGAATTTTTATATTATTGAAATTAAAATTGGCTATTTTATAAATAGTTAATCCCATATTATACTAAGTCAGTAGTGTATAAGAATCATAGAGTTTGACCTGGAAGGGACTTCAGAGGTCATGTATCATGTTATCTTACAAATGAAGAAACTGAGTTCTGGAGAGGTAAAAAAACCAGGTTCACCCAGGTGGTAAGTATTAAAGCTGGGATTCTAGCCAAGGTCATTTGATTCTACTGCCAGAACTCATATATATGTGTATATACATACACTTACATTTGTGTATTATGATACTGATAAATAACATATATGCAATCAACTAACAAATAAATAAATCAAGCCCCTAAACTTTCCTGAACACTGTGTTTTTGCATAAGCTCTTGGATGGTGAAGTAAGAATTATAAAAATTTTAATTTTCTATATCATAATAAACTTCAGAAATTTGAAATGGAGATTTATGTTTTATTCTCTTTTAATGAATATGGCCAGCCCTAGTCATCCAAGCAATTCTAATCTTTCAATTCAACTTTATAATTTTGTTGAACTTACACAGATCAAGACAAACTTGATTGAAACTCAAATTTTTATTTTTTTAAAAAAAGCTATATAAACATTTTAAAGAAGAAATTGCCCTCATTTATTCTTTTTTAAAACTTTATTAATAAAATATCATTGTTATGCTTTAATAGCATCCGAATATTTCCCATCTTATAATTACAATGATAACCACAGTAACCAGTTTCACCAAAGGTTCTTAATTAGGGGTCCATGGACCATCAAGGCATTTATGGACAGATTTCAGGGAGCTCCCAGGACCTTGAATGGGAAAAATATTTTGTTTACTATTTTATTATGATTGGTTTCCTTTGTCATCCTATATATTTTATGAATTTAAAAACATCATTCTAGGAAGGCTTTACCAGACTGCCAAGAGTTATCATGATATACAAAAAAATTAAGAAACCCTGAGTTACATAAACCCATAGGATACAGTAACATCAATTGACAGACTATAACATTATATATCCATAGTCTACTACTTCTCTTCTGAGAGAACGGGTGTTGCAAGATCATTCCTTCGTAACCAACTTTGGTCTCTGCATTTGATTTGAATTCTGTTATATTTTAGTGTTGTCTTAATTTACATTATTGGACCCATTTGTGCATTTAATCTTGGCTTTGCTTTCTTTGCTCTGTATCAACTCAGTTTGCTCATGTCTCTAATTTCTTCATATTCATCATTTTTTATAGCAGAGAAATGTACTATAATATCCATATAACACAATTTGTTCCACCATTTCCCAATTGTTGGGCAACTCTTTTGTCTCTCACCCTACCAAATAAAAGGTACTTCTTTGAATATTTTGGTATATGATGGAACTTATTTTTCAACTCTTTAGGTACATGGTCTTAGTAGTGAAATTACTGGGTTAAAAGGTAGACAGATAGATTAGTAACTTTTCTAGCCTAATTAAAAATGTTTTCCAGAAGAGCCTGACAAGTTCATATCTCTATCAATAGCGTATTTCATATGCCTTTCATCCCTCAACTCCTATAACATTGACTGTTTGCATTTTTTACTATCTTTGCTAATTCAGTCAATATAAGGTGGCAACCCCATTCATTTTTGCCTTTCTCTAGGGAAATGCCACAAAGTCTTATATGTAAGAGATTGCAAAATTAAGCAAATGTTACATTTCAAAGGTTTTTTCTTTTTAAAACATATACTTTGTTAAAAACTTGAAATATACACACTTTACTTTTTCTGAGGAGTAATTGGGTATTGAAGATCAAGGATAAACAAGTTCAATATTATTGTTTTTGTTCAGAGAACACTGATCTAGAGAGTAATATGGGTTCCCAAAACTAATGGGGTATGGAAATAGTTTTCTAAAAGCATCTTTAGACAATAGATCCTTTGAAGGTAAAAGTTCTGAAGCATGAGCTTGGGATGTATTAAAGTATGTTTATAGACTTAATAGAGGAGCAGAAATGGAGAGTGATATCTGACCATGATAATCTGAGAATTTCTGATGCACTGTACAAACATATATACTTATGTATGTGCATATATAATGCATATATACATATATAGATATAATCTATAAAAAACTCTCTCTGTACATATACATTCACCTATAATACATTTGTGTGTGTATATGCATGTATACACACACGTGTGTGTATATTTACATACATATAGATGTAGAGATATATGCATATATATATACACACATATCACTTTATTATTATAAGGTTCTGTCTGAAGTAGAATTTTTGATTCAGCTGCTCTATTGCCATAGCTGTTAGAGATGAGAGAATATTGTTCACATGTCAGGGCATTAAGTGATGTAAGAATGAATTACGAGGCGATAAAAAAAACAAAGGAAAACTGCTTGAAATGTGACCTATGAGAAGAGCTGTTGTCCCCACAGCACAATAATAATGCTAAGACTACGATATAAAACATAGTAGCCATACCATATAGTATAGTTGATAGAAAAAACAACTACATTGAGGGAATGGATATTTAATGTGACCACAAGATGCATATAGAAAGATTAAAACTGGAGTGGGTGAAAGGGAAGGAAAATGCTTGTTACCTGAAAAAATAATTAAATTTAAAAATAGAAGAAACACAAAAAATGGTAGTCCAAATTAAATTTTTATTTGTTCAGAGATCTCAAAGCACTATATCATTGAATTTCACAAGTGGAGAAATTGAGATGCTAATGACTGGGTTAATACACAAAAGAACTTAGTCATATTCATGTTGCTAAGAGAAGGCCCAAAATAGGAACAGAACTTCATTTTCATGGCAAGAACACATTTTCTTTCAGTGACCCATTTTGCAAGAGCAGTTAATGCTTTCATGCAGTTAATACCCTGATATAATGTTTTACAGTATCTTAATAGGCCTGATCCTAATGGTAAGTTCCTCTTCCCCATTTCAAAGCATAAAATTTGTCTACCACTGAATTTCCAGAGGACTCTTATTATATCCCAGTCTTCGCTTTGTCCTCACCAACTAAACAAGACAATAAATAATCATGGAATCATAGAATATTAGCATTGAAAGAGTCTAATAATAAACTGTTTTATATCAAAAATCTGTATTTGGTTCTGAGAGCAAGACACACTTCATATGGTGGTGGGATTGTTTTCAAGCATCTCAAAAGCTGTAGACTGTTAGGATCCTAATAATCTATTTAGGGAAATGGATATTTTTATAGCATCTTTTGAGCCTTAAAATGATAATCCTGTATTTAGGGCATTTTTGATATCCAGTACAATTACTGGGAGTGGGAGAGGAATACAGGAAAGGAAGAGAAAGACAAAATAGTATATTAACATGTTGGGTCCAGTCTGTTACTGAGTTAATTATAACCTTTCAGCATAATATCCACTCTCCTGAATACCATTTAAAAGATCCAACTGGGACTAGGTAGTAACCAACCAGTTTTCAGAAAAAGCAAAAGATGAATGCTGTTAAATAATAGATGATACTGGAGCTGGGGGCTGAGGTTCTTCTGGAGAGGTCTTATCATTTGCATTCCAGGGCTTCTGGCACTCTGTGGCTCCTTGCTGAGTGATTGAACCCTTGCTGGATAGTATTCTACCACTTTTAAATGACTCCCTCTTTTCAAACTCTATCCTTTCAGAGGCCTCTATTCTCCACCTCATGTAGGATCTCTCAGTCAGATTCTCTCAATTTCACATACATATGTATATATATATGTATATATATATATATATATATATACACACACACACACACACACACACATACACACATACATATATGTATACACATACACACATATATATAATTTCAGCCATATTTTAATTCAGTGTAGCAAACATTTATTAAGCATCTGTCATGTGCCAGAAACCATATATACAATGACAAATTCATTCCCTAGCTTAGAGTTTATATCATCACCACCATCACCATCACCCTGACAGCATAATAGCTAACATTTCCTTAGCTCCTCCTATGTGATAGGCACCATGTTTAGCACTTCACAAATATCTCATTTGAACCTTCCAATATCCCTGGCCTGAGAGGTCAGTGATATTATCATTCCCATTTTACAGATGGAGAAATTAAGGCAAAGAGAGATTAAGTGATGTGCATTGGGTCACATAGCTCATAAATATCTGAAGGAATACTTGAATTCAGGTATTCCTGACTCTAGATGAAATGCTCTATCCATTGCACTACCTAGCTATTTTATTGGTGGATATAATATGTACATATGCATATTGTACACATATGTATGTTATAGATGCACAGGTTAAGTAGATGAAAAGGAATAAAAAGTGACAAAAAATAAATAGAGAGTAGTTAAGGAGCAGTTAGGTGACATAGTTGATACAATGCCAGGCCTGGAATCATGATGACCTGAATTCATGTCAGACTTCAGACAATTACTAGCCGTGTGACCTTGGACAAGTCACTTAACTCTGTTTCCCTCACTTTCCTTATCTGTAAAATGATCTGGAGAAAAAAATGGCAAACCACTCTACTATCTTAGCCAAGAAAATTCCAAATGGGGTCAGGAAGAGTTGGACACAACTGAAAGAACTCAACAACAGCAACAACACAAAAACAGTAATTATCTATCTTTGTCTCTATCTCTCCTTTATTGTCCTAACTGGGGCAGCTAGGTGGTGCAGTGGATAGAGCAGCAGTGCAGGAGTCAGGAGGATCTGAGTTCAAATTTCACCTCAGACACTTGACATTCACTAGCTGTGTGACCTTGGGCAAGTCACTTAACCCCAGTTGCCTCACCCTGGGTCATCTCCAGTCATCCTGATGAAAATCTGGTCACTGGATTCAGATGACTCAGGAGGAGAAGTGAGGCTGGTGACCTGCACAGCCCTCCCTCACTCAAAACAAAGTCAAGTGCAAGTCACGTCATCATTTCTCTGATGTCATGGTCTTCTTCGGCAACAAAGGGCAAACCACACACATTGTCCTAATTAGAATTGTGCTAAGGAATATGGAAAACAGATTCTTCAGGGTTCTCAGGGTGTAGTGACTATGCATACAAAGGAAACTTCAGGTGAGAAACAATTGTATATTGTTAAAGTAGTTCTTCAGTGCTTGGATCAAGAGGTCTACACGAGGGCTTTCTATATGAGGTCTTTCATGACTATTCTCCTTCTAATGTCATCCCTCCCCCAAATCTCCTTGTATCTATTGGATATAGATGTATATCGTATATAGGTATATGTTATGTGATACCCATATATGCACATGGTGTATTCCTTATTTGGAACATTTCTGAGGGTTGGGAATATCATCTTCTTTAATCTCATTTCCTAGAATACAGTAAGTGCTTGATAAATGCTTGTTGATTGATCTGTCTTGATCATTTGAGAGATGGAGAACTGTGGATTTGGAGTCAGAATTGTCAGGTTTGAAACCAACTTAATGTTTGTGCAATCATGGAGAAGTCTCCACCTCTTTCTGTCTCTCAATTTGCTCATCTATACAGTTAGAGAATTTGGACTTGATGATCTCTAAGGTTCCTTTAGAAATTAATGATCTTAATCAGTTATCCTGACATTTTCAAAGGCCACATTGGCTTACAAGTAGATCTGGTAATCGCAGAGGAACCTTAGAAGTCTAAAAATGACCTAGCAAATCTATATAGAGACAGGAACCAGGCAGGATCTACTATTACCACTACCACTACCACCACCACCACCACCATTACTGCTACTACTACTACTACTACTACTACTACTACTACTACTACTACTACTACTACTACTACTACTATCACTACTACTACTACTCTATTACTACTTCTACTACTACTACTACTACTACTGCTACTACTACTACTACTACTACTACTACTACTACTACTACTACTACCACCACCACTACTACTACTCTATTACTACTTCTACTACTACTACTACTGCTACTACTACTACTACTACTACTACTACTACTACTACTACTACTACCACCACTACTACTACTACTCTATTACTACTTCTTCTACTACTACTACTATTGGAATGTGATGTACAAAGGGATACAAAAGTCCGTTTATGCGCACTTGGGTAAATCAGCCAATCTAAATAAAATGGTAGTCTATTCTGTTACTGAGTTGGTCTGCTTTCCACAATTTTATTTTAAATGTGTAGGATGGATTTTTTCTTTAGTTAAAACAATACCAAGATAGGTATTTTTTTCTTGTTTCTACCTGAACAATCTATCACTAAACCCAATCAAAACCAAAGCAGAAATCCTGAGTATAGTCATGGATATAATGATTTCCACAGCCAAAAATAGTTACACAAAAGATACATTTGGAACACAAGGGAGTAGAAAGAACAATGGGTTTGGATTCTGCAGATTTGGTTTGAATCATGACCACTTGGGTACCCTAATTTTGGGTGCATCATGTAACTTTTCATTTTCTTCACTTTTAAAATAAGATAAACTGGATAGTTTCACTTATCATTTTAAGTTCAAAGAACAGAACACTTTAGATATGATATAAGAGCACCTGGGTTTGAATCCAATCTGTTTCTCACTACCTTTGTGACCTTAGGCAAGTGACTTTATCTCTCTGGACCTTGGGACCTCCTCTATAAAATGTGAGGATTAGATCAGATAATCTACAAGGTCTCTTCCAGGCCTAAATCTGTGATCCTGTAATTCTATGTGTTAATTTCATGCTTTAAAATCCAGATTCAGGGTCTATCAAAGGACTTATAGAGTGATGCTGGGGATAGTAAGGATGATGAGAGGACGATAATGGGAAACAGGAAGAACATTTGGTTATGCTGAAGTAGTAAAACTCAAAAGGACCTGGGATCAAGACAAAATTTTATCCTTTTTTATGCTATATTCTCCTCCCCAGACCATTGATTTAGGTTTCTCCCTTTTTCCTTTATCAGACTTTATCCCATTCCCTACCCCTCATCTCCCTTACTTTTTCTTGTTTTCCTATTTGGTTTTTTCTTTACCCTATTGCGAGGATAGGGTTGGCATATAATGGAAGATCAGTACAATATCAAAGGACAGAAGCTACAATGAATATGCTGCCATGGGTCGCTTTTTCCAAATTAATTCAATGTAATAAACACTGACTAAACACCTGCTACATGCAAGGTACTGTACAAAGCACTAGAGATATAAAGAAAAAAAGAAATAATTTTTGTCCTCAGGGAGATGACGCTCAATGGAAGAAAGCACAAATACTTAGATAAATATATATAGAAATCTCTTTCAGGCTATTTTCTGTAGCTTGTTCTTCCCATCCAGGGAGGCGCTACCATAATATCTAACCTTCTATGCCTGGGAGTCACTCAGATTATTTGTGTTATTTTGTTAAACAGCAAAACAAAACAAAGAAAAACTTTGTGTTGTCTGTTAAAACAAAACAGTGGCCTTCTGGAAACATCTTGTTTTATGTTTTCTGACTCAATGGGGGTGATTCTAATGGTGGAGATTTCAGAGGATAATGTCATGTTCAATATTTCTAGTCTGTCAGAATTGTAGGATCATAGGATTTAGAGTTGAAAAGGAGTGATCTTAGATGTTACCTTAATTTCAGAAGTAATCCTGTAATTTTATGGATGAGAGAGCTAAGACTAATCAGGTAAACTGATTTATTCAAGGTCATTTATCCAGTAAGTAGAAGAGTTGGGATTAAAACCCATCTCTACTAATTCCAACTTTAATGTTCTTTTTAAAAAGTATACCCCCCAAAGCATATATAGAACTGATTATACTCTTCAGGAATATTTAGGAGAGACCTATGCTAACATGCAAAAAGAGAATCAGATTGAATGATATTTTAAGAATTGAGTTTGAGTACAAGATGTGCTATTTTCAATGTACAAGTACAATGTACAAGTCATTTAACTTACCTGAGTCTCAGTTTACTCATTTGTAAAATGGATCAGATGAGATAATGTACATAAAAACAATTTTAAATAGCACACACACATATGCATATATACAGGTCTGTATGTATGTGTGTGTATATATATATGTATATATATATATATATACATATGCAAAATTCAACATCAATAATGATAAATCTTGTAATCGATTTTAGCTTACTTTGGTAAGACATATCTCACCAATGATTCTTGCCAGCATTGTAGAAGATTTCATGACCTAAGTTCAGATAGTACTCTCCAAATGTTTCCATTTATGGATCATATTTAATTCAAATCCATAACAAAAACAAAACTTATTTAGTGAATAAAGACACAGTGTAAGGTCTTATGACAACAAAGACAAAAACAATATATTTGTTGCCTTCAATGAACTTCTGGTTTTAATGAGGGACATATCAAATATGTGGATAAACAAAAAGTACTTTGAGGAGAGAGAAAATGTTAATGATTTGGGAGCAGGGAGAATGGGAGAAGGTTTTGGAAGGAAGGCAACAAGCTTTCATTAAGTGCCTACTATCTGTGAGGCAGTGTGCTAAGTACTTTAAAATGTTATCTCATTTTTATCCTCAAAACAACTATGGGAGGCAGATGCTATTATTATTTTTCTTTTAATTTTTTTCCATGTAAATTTATTTTCAGTTGTCACATTCACTTCCACAAAATTTTGAATTTCAATTTTCTCCCCATGTCCCTCCCTACCCCCACCCCAGGACAGCATATATTCTGATGGCCCTTTCCTCCAATCTGATCTCCTTTCTATCAACCCTCCCTCCATCCATTTCCTTTCTATTTTCCTGTAGGGTAAGATAGATTTCTATACCTCATTGCTTATATATCTTATTTTCTAGCTGCATGTAAAAACAACCTATAATATTCATTTTTAAAGCTTTGAGTTCCACATTCTCTCCCTCCCCCCCCCCTCCCCACACACCATCATTGAGAAAGAAAGCAATTTGATAAAGGTTGTACATGTGTGGTCATGCAAAACACCTCCATAACAGTCATGTTGTAAAAGACTAACTATATTTCCCTCTATCCTGTCCTGCTCTATCAGTAAGCACCCCAACATACAGGGGAGCCTGCTGCAACAGGTTCTTTGATCTGCTTCTCTAAAAGGAAAGGCAACTTTTGAGGGGTTAACAATCACTTTAATCAAGCACAGGTATCAGAGAAAATCAAAATTAAAATTTCAAAGAAATCAAAAATCAACAGACAACCCTTCCAAACTGCCTGATCATTAACATACATACATTTTTACCAGAGAAAGAAGCACAAACATGTGGGTTTTCAAAGCTGGGAGGCTGCTTAGTGGCTTCCCAGAGTCTTCTCTGACACACAAATCTTCTTCCAAAAACTAAGCCACAAAGTTAAACTTCACCCTCAGAGTACTTATATATTTTTCAGAATCAGAGGTAATGACTCTCTGACCCAGTGCCTCAATAGGAAAAACAAAAGGTACTTGGGACCTTCTTACAAAATAACTCCCCTAATCAAGCCTCCCTCAAGGGCAGGCTCATCAATGAGTAGGAAAGGTCTTTAATCACATTCAAATAGAGTCATTATACTTCTTGATAATACTAAAACAAAAACAGCCTAAGATCCTACTTTGCTTGGCCTCGCATCTGCCCTCCATTTATTCAGTTCTGTCCTTTGACCTGTCCCTCTACCAAAATATTTGCTTCTAATTAGCCCTTCCCCCAATCTGCTGTCCCTTCTATTGTCCTGACTCTCTTATCTCCTTCCCCTCTGCTTTCCTGTAGGGCAAGATAAACTTCTATACCTAATTGAATGTGTATGTTCTTCCCTTCTAAAGCCAAATCCAGTGAAAGGAAGGCTCACTTATTCCCTCTCACCTTCCGCTTCTTTCTCTCCATTGTAAAAAGTATTTTCTTGCCTCTTTTATGTGAGATGATTTACTACATTCTACCTCTCCCTTTCTGTTTCTCCTAATACATTCCTCTCAACCCTTAATTTTCTTTTTTGGGTATCATCCCTTCATGTTCAGCTCACTCTGTGCCTCCCTCTCTATATATGGACATACATATACATACACATATACATAATCATATTCCCTCCAACTATCCTAATATTGAGAAAGGTCTCATGAGTTACAAATATCATCTTTCCATGTAGGAATGTAAACAGTTCAACTTTAATAAGTCCCTATGGTTTCTCTCTCCTGTTAACCTTTTCATGCTTCTCTTGATTCTTGAATTTGAAAGTCAAATTTTCCATTCAGCTCAGGTCTTTTCAATAAGAATGCTTGGAAATCCTCTATTTCATAGAAGTTCCTTTTTTTCCCCTGAAGGATTATACTCAGTTTTTCTGGGCAGGTGATTCTTGGTTTTAATTGTAGTACCTTTGACCTCTGGAATCTCATAATCCAACCCCCCCCCCCCATCCCTTAATGTAGAAGCTGCTAAGTCCTGTGTTATCCTGATTGTGTTTCCACAATACGTGAATTATTTCTTTCTAACTGCTTGTAATATTTTCTCTTCACCTGGGAACTTTGAAATTTGGCTACATTATTCCTAGGAGCTTTCCTCTTAGGATCTCCTTGAAGAAGTTATTGATGGATTCTTTCCATTTCTATTTTACTCTCTCATTCTAGAATATCAGGGCTGTTCTCCTTGACAATTTCTAGGCTCCTTTTTCATCATGGTTTTCAGGTGGTCCAATAATTTTTAAATTGTCTTTTCTGGATCCATTTTCCAGGTCAATTGGTTTTCCAGTGAGATATTTCACATTGTCTTCTATTTTTTCATTCTTTTAGTTTTGTTTTATAATTTCTTGATTTCTCATGAAGTCATTGGTTTCCATTTGCTCAATTCTAATGTTTAAAGAATTATTTTTTTTCAGTCAGCTTTTGGATCTCTTTCTCCATTTGGTTCTCCTTTTTAAAACATTCTCCTTATTGGCTTTTTGGACCTCCTTTGCCATTTGGGTTAGTCTAATTTTAAAGATGTTATTTTCCTTTAGTGAGCTGTTGACTCATTTTTCTTTTTTTTCTTTTTTTTAATAGTTCCTTTGTGTTTTTCTTTTCTTTTTTTTAAAATTTATTTATTTAACTTTTCAACATTCATTTCCACAAAATTTTGGTTCCAAATTTTCTCCCCATTTTTCCCCTCCCCCCACCCCAAAACACCGAGCATTCTAATTGCCCTATCATCAATCTGCCCTGTCTTCTAGTATCCCTCCCTTCCCTTAACCCCATCTTCTTTTTTGTCCTGTAGGGCAAGACAACTTTCTATACCCCATTATCTGTATTTCTGTTTCCTAGTTGCAAGAACAATACTCAACAGTTGTTCCTAAAACTTTGAGTTCCAATTTCTCCCCATCCCTCCCTCCCCATACATTCCCTTTGGGAAGGCAGGCAATTCAATACAGGCATATCTGTATAGTTTTGCAAATAACTTCCATAACAGTTGTGTTGTGTTAGACTAACTATAATTCCCTCCATCCTATCCTGTGCCCCATTGCTTCTATTCTCACTTTTGATCTTGTCCCTCCCCAAGAGTGTTGACTTTAAATTGCTCCCTCCTCCCACTGCCCTCCCTTCCATCATCCCCCCACCCTGCTTATCCCCTTATCCCCCACTTTCCTGTATTGTAAGATAGGTTTTCATACCAAAATGAGTGTGCATTTTATTCCTTCCTTTAGTCAAATGTGGTGAGAGTAAGCTTCATGTTTTTTTCTCTCACTTCCGCTCTTTTTCCCTCTACTGAAAAGTCTTTTACTTGCCTCTTTTATGAGAGATAACCTGCCTCATTCCATTTCTCCCTTTCTCCTCCCAGTATATTTCTCTCTCACTGCTTAATTTCATTTTTTAAAGATATGATCCCAGCCTATTCAATTCACACTGTGCTCTCTGTCTCTCTCTCTGTATGTGTCTGTGTGTGTATGTGTGTGTGTGTGTAATCCCACCAACTACCCAGATACTGAAAAAAGTTTCAAGAGTTACAAATATTGTCTTTCCATGTAGGAAAGTAAATAGTTCAACTTTAGTAAGTCCCTTATGATTTCTCTTTGCTGTTTACATTTTCATGCTTTTTCTTCATTCTTGTGTTTGGAAGTCAAATTTTCTTTTCAGCTCTGGTCTTTTCATCAAGAATGCTTGAAAGTCCTCTATTTCATTGAAAGACCAATTTTTCCCCTGAAGTATTATACTCAGTTTTGCTGGATAGGTGATTCTTGGTTTTAGTCCTAGTTCCTTTGACTTCTGGAATATTCTATTCCACGCCCTTCGATCCCTTAATGTAGAAGCTGCTAGATCTTGTGTTATCCTAATTGTACTTCCACAATACTTGAACAGTTGCTTTCTAGCTGCTTACAATATTTTCTCCTTAACCTGGGAACTCTGAAATTTGGCCACAATGTTCCTAGGAGTTTCTCTTTTTGAATCTCTTTCAGGGGGTGATCAGTGAGTTCTTTTAATACTTATTTTGCCCTCTGGTTCTAGAATATCAGGACAGTTTTCCTTGATAATTTCATGAAAGATGATGTCTAGGCTCTTTTTTTGATCATGGCTTTTAGGTAGTCCCATAATTTTTAAATTGTCTCTCCTGGATCTATTTTCCAGCTCAGTTGTTTTTCCAATGAGATATTTCACATTATCTTCCATTTTTTTCATTCTTTTGGTTTTGTTTTGTGATTTCTTGGTTTCTCATAAAGTCATTAGCCTCCATCTGTTCCATTCTAATTTTGAAAGAACTATTTTCTTCAGTGAGCTTTTGAACCTCCTTTTCCATTTGGCTAATTCTGCTTTTGAAAACATTCTTCTCCTCATTGGCTTTGTGAATCTCTTTTGCCAATTGAGTTAGCCTATTTTTCAAGGTGTTATTTTCTTCAGCATATTTTTGGGTCTCCTTTAGCAGGGTGTTGATCTGCTTTTCATGCTTTTCTTGCATCTCTCTCATTTCTCTTCCCAGTTTTTTCTCCACCTCTCTAACTTGATTTTCAAAATCCTTTTTGAGCTCTTCCATGGCCTGAGCCCATTGAATATTTATTTTGGGTGTTTGGGATGCAGAAGCCTTGATTTTTATGGCTTTCCCTGATGGTAAGCATTGTTCTTCCTCATCTGAAAGGATGGGAGAGAATACCTATTCACCAAGAAAGTAACCTTCTATGGTCTTATTTTTTCCCCTTTTTTGGACATTTACCCAAATAGTTACTTGACTTTTGGGTCCTTTGTGAAGAGTAGGGTATACTCTGGGGACCTATAAGATGTCAATTCCTCCAAGGTGGCACAACCAAGCATGTACTGGTCTGGGCATAGGAAGGGATTTTTGTGCCCAGAATCTTAGTAGAGTTTCCTCTCCACAGGCACCTGACCTTGTTGACTCAATTTTCATGATTTTCTTGCATCACTCTCATTTTTTCCTCTACTTCTTCCTAATTTTTCCTCTACTTCCATTACTTGATTTTCAAAATCCTTTTTGAGCTCTTTCATGGCCTGAGACCAATTCTTATTTTTCTTGGAGGCTTTGGATGCAGGAGCTTTGATTTGTTGTCTTCTGGCTATATGCTTTTATCATCCTTGTCACCAAGAACATAAGAAAATACCTCTTCACTGAGAAAGTAAGAATCTATAGTTTGTTTCTTTTTCCCTTGTTTGTTCATTTTCCCAGCCAACTGTATGACTTTTGAGTTTTGTAAAGTGGAGGTCTCCAAAAGCAGCTTTGCCTTCAGCAATGGCTGCCACTGACCTGGGCCTGAGGTTGGAACTGGGGCTGGAATGGGAGTAGGGAAGGCCAGGGATGGGGCTGGAATTCGACCACGCTACCCTCTCAGCCAAATGAGAAACCCTTTCCAATGACCTTTGAAGCTACCTTTACCATGTGTGAGTTGAGAATTCTGGAATCCACAGCAGCCACCAGCGGTTCAGTCCCCTAAGGCCTGCTCCCATTCTGTCTGCACCAGTGTGGCCCAAGCTGAACTGTGCTCCACTCCCAGTCTGGTGTGATAGACCCTTCCTGTCAGCCTTCTAGATTATCTTGGAATCTAGATTATTTTAGAAATTTGCTTCAGCTTGCCATTTTGTGTCTTCTGCTGCTCTAGAATTTGTTTTGAGTAATTTTTTTACAAGTTTTTTTGAGAGATTTGGGGGAGAGCTGTAGCAGGTCCCTGTTTCTACTCCATTGTCTTGGCTTCATTCCTATTATGTTATTATTGACCATGAGGCAGAGTGACTTACCCATGGTCACACAGCTAGTAAATGTGTGAGGATTAATTTGAAATTATATCTTCCTGATCTATCCACTCTGTCACCTAGCTACCTAGTATACCAAATCTGACCTCTGGAATTCCTGGTTCCAAATCTCATCCATGTTCTAGGAGAAAAGGCTCTACAATGCAATATGTTAAAAACTAAGATGAGAACTAAGAAAAGAGCATCAGATTTATTAATTAAAAGATTGTTAAAAATCTTAAAGAGAGGAATTTCACTTTAGTGTTTGGATTGGAAGCCAGTTTGGAAGGGGCTGAGAAGTTCATGGTAGATGAAGAAATGGAAGTAGCACCTGTAGATAAACATAAGAAAGAGATAAGAAGTAGAGAATGGAGGTCAAGGTAGCCTAATCTGGGTGTGAGTCAGTAAGGTGATCAGATCTAATATCCAGTAAACGCCTAGTGAATGGAATCCCAAGAGTCGAAGTGAACTAGCATATGGTCCCAACCCAGTGGCCCCATCCTGAGTAATAAGGAATGGAGAGTGTAGTCAGTTGTTGGTTGGGTCAAGTGTTCCTTCTCCTGTTAGCAAGAGACCTTATATCTGAGCACTCAATGGTTTTTGAGAGAACATAGATTTAGAGCTGGAAGGTTTGAGGTGCTATTGTTTCTCAGACAGTTTTTGATACATGAAAAGTAGATAATATCTCCTTTTGTGACTATAGGTTCCAAGGTGAGAAAGGCTTATAGCCCATTTCCAGAAAGTGCCTCCACCTGAGTTCAGTGATGGTATGAAGTAAAAATAGTGGAGGAGAACTGAGAGGAGGTGTCTCTGTGTCATATATAACCCCTCTGTACTTGTGCCCTTGGTGATGAAGAGGGCTGTTGTGGTAGTGTGTTCTCAAGGGGAATTGGGAAATTGTATTAGATTTATTGAGCCATAGGGCTTCTTCAGTGACATTCATGGTCACTCAAAAGAGACCAGCCTAGAAGCTTTTTCTGCCAGGACCAGGCAGTCTACATTTCTCCTTCAGGGTTCTAAGCAACTTTAAGAATTTGGGGAAATCTTTTCACTACTGCCATTGACTCAAGTCTCCACTGACCTTACTACCCCCACTGTTAGCCACCAGTGAATAGTGCTGTAGGTGCATTTAACTACTTAACATTAATGAGATTTTACAAAGAATATTTATTCTGAAGATATAGCAAGAAGAAAGGGGCATTTCCTCCCAACATCTCAGAGATAAATTTTTAGCTCCATTCCTAGGTAACATTGATCCTGTAAAGTTCATGTCCATATGGAGCATGACTGGTGCATGAGTTACTGCCAGGTTGGGTCTTAAAGAACTTTCCTAAAGGACATCCTTTGATCCTCTGGGCACTGATGCTGAGCTTACCACAAAACGTGAACTTTGTAACACTGAGTTCCCAGGGAATGCCCCTGATCTTTCAGGACTTATAAAATTGGAGGCTCTAACACATTTTCAAAAAGACCCAACACATTGACTAAGGACAAAAACCCCAAGCCTTCTTTAAGTCAGTGTCTCTCACTGGCAGCTGTGGGTGAAGGACTAAAATAGATCAGATGAGATAATGTATGTGAAAGCAATTTTAAACTTTATAAACATGTATGTATGTGTGTTCATATATATGCATACACACATATATGCTATTAAGATCCACAAAATTCAACATTCATAATGATAAATAAAGCAATTTAACCCAAGCTAAGACTTAATTTTTTAAGACTAGGTATTCTTTTCTCACCAGGGCTGGAAATGTAGTGGCTACCCACTGACCTTATCCTAATACTGAATGGCATGGAATCTGTTCTTTGTTTTTTTGACCTTGGTTAGTCTGCCCCTTTTTCAGCAGCCTGGTGGCCCTCTTTCTATTGCGCCTGATCAGATTAGTGATTAACTTAGATACTCTATTAGCTTTAGCCCTACTGCAGCTCAGAGCTCCTCAACTCAAGCAATTCATCAGCTTTGGTTTCCCTAGTAGCAGAGACTACAGGCATGCACCACCAGACCCAACCTAATTAAGCTTGGGCCACATAACCAATCAAAAAGGGGTCTTCATAACCACATCATTAGAAGATGAGAACCAGTTACAAGTGTCTATGCATGTTCTATAGTCTCTCCAGGACAATTCCATTCTACATCATAAAGACTTTCTTGGAAGCAGATTTGTCAGCCTCTCCCTTTGTTCTCTGTAGATGCCAGTTTGTTGCACATATTGACATGATTACTCTCTTTATTTTCATATCCAATCAATTGCCAAATCCTTCTGTTTGCACCTTTAAAATATTTCATAAAGGCTCCTCCTTTCCTCTGACACTGCCACAACCCCAATGTGGGCTTTTATCACCTCATTCCTGAATTATTAATACGCAACAAATTCTTGGTTGGTTGCCTTGCAGTCTCTCCCCATTCCAGTCCTTCCTCCACTCAGTTGTCAAATTGATCTTCCTTAAGGGCAAGTTGGACTGTATCACCTACTCAGTCAACTCTGGTGGCTCCCTGCTGTCACCAGGATCAAACGCAAAATTTTCTATTGAGCTTTTAAAGACCTGGCCCATTCCTGTTTTTCTGGTTTTCTTGTACCTTATACCCTTCACGTACTCTGTGATCTAGTGACACTGGCCACCTTTGTTGTTCCTCAGATGTGACACTCCAACTTTTACAACTAACCTTATCATTAGCTATTCCCTTTGTCTTAAGTGCTTTCCTTGTTTGTTTCCTAATTTCCATGGCATCCTTCAGGTATCACCTGAAGTTCTATCTTTTCCAGTCCTTCCCTCTGTGATTATTTCCAACTTAAACAGTGTATATCTTGTTCACACACAATTGTTTGCATATTATTTCCCTTCTTAGACTGTGACCTTTTTAAGATCACAGACTGTCTTTTATCTTCCTTTGTATCCTTGATGCTTACCATCCTGCCTTATACATCATAAGGGTTTAATAAATGTTAACAGCTGGGTGGCCTAGTGGATACAGTGCTGGGCCTGGAGTCTGGAAGACCCAAATTCAAATCTGACCTCATGCACTTACTAGCTGGGTAACCCTGGGCAAGTCATTTAACCTCTGTTCGCCTTAATCCACTAGAGAAGGAAATTGTTAACGACTATAGTATCTATAGCAAGAAAACCCCACGGACCTCATTGGCATGCTATGGTCCACAGGATAACAAAGAGTTAGATATGACTGAACAGCAACAAAATTGATTGATTGTTTAATTCAGATCATTACAGATGGACAGACAGACCACTGAGTCAGTCCATCAATACATCAATTTTGGGCAGCGCTGCAGGTAGATGATGAGATGGTACAGAACTGAATAGGAAGGAGAAAGTAGGTTGAGTTAAATTTTGAAAATTTTGCAATGACTTTAATGATCTGGAGCTGCTTGCTGCCATAAAGCCTATGTTTTCAGTATTGATATTGCCATAAGGCAATGTACAAATCAGAAACACCATAAGCTCAAACTAATAAGAAATTTAGAAATTTCTTAAAAAATAAGAAATAATAGAAATTTAGGAATCCCAAAGAACACTGGACAGATGCATAGTGGGTGTAACTAGGCCATTACTTTCTACTGACATACCGGGGTGTAAGGGTATCTGCATAAACCAGATCATGAGAGCCAATGGTTCAGTTTTCAGTGGGGGCATTTATACCTCAGATATAGACAAACACTACAAACCATTGCTGTGTTTATTATTCTTTTATGATTATCCAGACTTAAGACAGTGATATAGACAATACTAGTAATACAGATTGACCATAAAAATTAACATTTTCAAGTTACTCCTCCTAGTATGCAAGGAGCAGTACAGATCGTCCCCAAAGTCTTAGTGTAGTTTTAAGTTTTAAAAGCTTAATACTGCCTTAAGGCATTTGAAACACTCTGAATTTGATTTCAGTAAGGAAAGCCTGACTTTGAAACTTACTGGCTGTGTGATCTTGTGTAAAACTTTGAACCACGATGAGCCTGTTACTTCATCTACAAAATGAATTCTAAGATGACTTCCAACTTTAAATCTATGCTCCTATAATATATGTATAACTGGAAAAGGAGGTGTGATGGTTATGTGGTGCAAATGAAAGATAACAAACAGATAGCTCAAGTGATGCATGGAATATATCTGTGAAGTATACATGGATGTCCCAAAAGTCTTAGTGAAGTTTAAAGCACATCTATATATCTCTAAGCATACATACACACAAGTTTATATTTCTATATTACATATACACACCCATGTATATTTGACATGTTATTTATTTGCATACTATATCTGTTTACTTTATATACTATATAACATGGTGTTCCAAAAGATTTAGTGCAGTAAGTTTATCCATCTATCTATAAATATCTGGAGAAAACTTTCTGTGTTGCACAGAACCTTTATGGGGGATTTACAGAAAGATATATTCAAGAATTTCACTGAATAAGTTGTAGGTGCATTGTCCAATCTGCACCATTGTAGGGAACACCCTCATTAGTAAGAGCACTGATCCATTGAAGTGAATCTCTTATAAAAATATATTTAGAACCCTAAAGAACAGGAGAAACTGTTTTAAAAAAAATGCAAAACCTATGTAAACATGTCTTTACAGTAATCTACATTTTAAAGCAAAAAAAAAAAAAAAAAAGAAAAGGGAAAGACAAATCCCAGCAGGATGAGGAGTATCAGTGGGCATGAAAAGACGACTTGAGTCTTCTAATCTTTGAGGTTCCTTCTAGCTCTAAAATTCCTACGTCTCTAAGATTCTTTATTATTCATTGGAAATGCTTTTAGCTACTACTTTCTAACACAGAGCCTAAAGCTGAGCCCCGCTATGCCACTGGGTTCCCCTGAGTTCTTTGCTGGATTTCTGAACTTAAAAATTCTGAGATATCTAACCCTGAACAGATTCATGTTTTTTGAAATTTTGGATCATAGATCTGGAAGTAGAAGAAATCTCAGAGGGCACCAAGTCCAACCCCTTCATTTTTCAGATGAGGAAACAGGTTGAGAGAGATTAATGACAGTTAACATATACACAGTGTATTAAGGTTGGTAAAAAAACCCCAAAAAACAAACAAGCCCAAACTTTTCATGTTATTTCATTTTCTTCTCCAAACAACCCTGGGATGTAGGTGCTATTATTTTTCCTATTTTACAGATGAGGAAACTGAGGCTTAGAGAGGTTAAATGACTTGGCCAGGGTCTTTCAACTAGTTAAGTGGGTGAGACAGGTTTCAGATTCAGTTTTTCTTGCCTCCAGGTTCAACACTTTGTCACTGTGCCTCTTAAGTGACTTATTCAACATTCACAAGATTTGCACTCCAGTTTTCTGGTGCCAGAGCAGGGCCTCTGCACTACACCAATCTCAAGTAACTCATTGAAATAGCAACTAATTTCCAGTAACTAATTCAAGTCTCAGATAAATAATTCATATTCGAAACAACCATCCCAAACAACTTAAACACTAACACGTAAAGAGGACGAATTTGCCAAATTCTCCCATACCTTACCCCTCTGATTCAACCTTGTTTTAGGAGTTGGTGTAATGATCTTGAAAACTTCTCAGAGTTATTTACATTCAAAATGCAATTGGCTTAATTTCCTCTGACAGATGAAATACACACACATATGCCCTGGGAATGAAAACAGCTAAAAGTGGGCCACAGAAAAGTCTCACTTGAGGCTGCAGTTTTGATTTCCTTGAAAAGAATGTTTTCACGATGTGACTTCCCTGAACGTTTATCAGGGGGAGAATTACAGTAGACACTGGAGATATAAAGAATGTTGGAAGATTGGAAGATTTATGTGCCAATTTTCAGTAAGATTTATTTTGATAAATTGTTCTGTATCAATATGTAAAAATCTAATAAATATAACTCTTTAAAAAGGGGCTGCTCCAGTTTTAGTGTTTCAGGGGAGAAAGGTTTGGCAAAAAGTCAGGATATGCATTAAAAACACACTTTCAAGAGGTCTAATAAATAAAGGCTTTGAAATATGGTTTCCTAGTGAGAGAGGCAGTTTAAATCATTTTGATATAGAATCTGAATTAGACCTTTAAAAAAGAAAGGCAAGTTTTCCTTAACTTATTATTTATAGGTATTTTGAAAATAAAATCTATGCAAGCTGATTTCTTTCCCCATTATTTACAAAGTAAATGTATTGTCAGATTTTAGAAGGAGGTGAGACTAGCAGAAGACTGACGTTATTAAATCCAAAAGAAAAATATTATCTAGAGCTACAAACAACCAGTCTCCAATTAACCAAGATCTTCAGTGTTTTATTTTTAATTAAATGAGAAAAAAATGGAAGGAGGAAAAAGCAGTTAAGAGATTTGGGGAGGAAGAAAAATCTCAGCAATCAGGACACATTCAGCCTAATTTCCATATGTCTCCCATTTTCTTAGTACTTGGTGATGATAGCTGATGTCCAGAATTGCGATCATAACACTTTTCAAAATCTTCAATCATCCAAAATAGATTATCTTCATGATCCTTTACTGCCTAAACAGGAAAGATCAAACACATTTTTAATAAGGATTTTGGCACACATGCACACACACATACACAAGATTTTGTGAGTTAACTAGTAATTCCAGTGAACCAAAATATACCATTCTCTGAGCATCAGCTAATTGAGAAAAGCAGTGTTAGTACCAGTAAATATTTTATTTATTTTAAAAATGCTGTCCTTGCCATTTTTTAGACCAGTTACTTCCCAATAGTTCCGGCCCATAATATTTCCTTTCATAACTAAGAGAAACAGCTAAGTAAAACCAACAGATACAGTAACATATTTGTCAGTGTATGCAATGATCTCTACTCATGATCTTCCACTTTTCTGCCCAGATTATGAAAATGCATTTCATCTTTGGTCAACTGAAACCAATGCACTGCCAGCGTATTTTATTCAAAGCTAAATATGTATGCACTGGTTGACAAATATTAAGATATATGTCATTTTGGCTTAAAACAAGTATTAATACCTTCTCCCCTTTAAAAATTATATGTATATAGATATAGAGATAGATCTATCTAGAGACAGACTTATATCTGGATATAGATCTCTCTCTATCTATACCTTGTTTGCACATAATTCTTTGAATGTTGTCTCCATCATTAGATTGTAAACTCCCCCCAAACAGGGATTATTTCTGCCTTTTTTTTTGTATCCTAGTGCTTAGCATAGGTACATTGTACATAGCTGACCCTTGATAAATGCTTTTTGATTCTTTTGAACTAGATTCTAATAGACTGAGGACAGTGTCTTTCATTGTGCATTCCTTCCCTATATTTGTTGCCAAAGGATTTTAACTCATGTTGAAATTTGACAATTCTCAGCTATTTCTTAAGTGTGCCCTCTGAAACTGCTCATCATCCTCTTTTATTCATGTTCTCTTTCTTTGGTTGGCTCCAACCCTCTGCTAGTCATGGAGTCTTCATCAGCAAGTGCCTATCCTTTCCAACTGGTATGCTGATGCCACTTTTCATTTTCTTTCAAACCCCAAAGCTCTCCTTTCCACCTTTTCTTGTGACCCACTGACCTTCTACTGTGCAGATTTTTCAGTTGTAGTGTTTGGGGAGTCCTACATCAAAATACATCAGATTTCCATTTTTGTAGTTAGTTAGTCCTCCAGGCATTTATTTACAAGACACCAATCTCAAAATGTTCACTGAGAGGGCATATATTGACTTTCATATTCCTCCACAGCCAGGACCCAGTTTCTCTATCTCTTGCATCTGTAATCTAAAAACCTTGCTTAAGAACTTATCCTGGTCTCTATGCTACGGATGTTACAATATGGCAAGAGTAAGTACTGAATGCAGAGAACCTGCCATTATGAACTTGTCTTTTCTCTTCTATGCATATACCCGAACACTTATTTAGCGGAGAATTTATTTGCAAGACCTGCTAAAAACCATTTTAAAATCAATTTTTATTTACAAAAATGTTGCCCAGTGTCACCAAGGCTCAAATCTAAACCTTTTCCAGTTCAAACTTAATAGAAAAATACATGAACTATAATGACTTCTCCATCCTTTTTGGCATTAATATTCAGACAGATGCCAAGGGCTGTCACTTTCCATATTAAGGCAATCCACATTCGTTTATAACTCTAACACCTAAGGAAAAGGATGCTGCATCTTTGATGAACAAACAGAATTTCTTTGCGGAAAGGAAGATGTATGGGCAAGAAAGTTGAATGTCAGAAAGAAATAACATCAATAAGCCCATTTCAAACCAAAAAAGATGCCATGGGACGTGGTCTTCAACTTCATTACCTCTAAGTAAGTGTTGCTTAGATTAATTGATGTCCTCTTCTCTGAACTCAAAATTTCATTTCCTGCCTGAGCTTCTAATTTTTATTTCAGAAACAGATATCTGAAATTATACAGAGTGAGGGCTGTAGGAACAGGTGAAAAAGAAAATTTCAATTGGTTTCAAGTGCTTTTGCTTCTATGACAAACCCACTTGTAGATTAAATTAAAGCATTCCTTCTAGTTCTGGTTCTCAGTCTCAACCACTTCTCAATAAACTGTTGAAGATCTTAGACCTTGTAAGAAATGAATCAATTTTTTCTTCATCCTACTTGATCGCTGTCTGCTACTAATTCACCCCTTTATTGATCCTAAAGCTCTCTTTAGTGACTCCATGTTTCTTAATGCTAAAATAGAAAATTATCTCGAGTTGTTAGAAACCCTGAGTAGCCTCAGAGACTCATTCTCTGTATCCCATCCCATTGTCCCCAGGCATAGGTTAAGCCACACTAAGGGAGGTGGGATGGAGCCGTTGAAAACAACTTCTGTCCTTTAATTTCTTCAGTCAAGAGGCACCATTGTTTAGTGGCTTTTAGCTTATATGGCATAGAAAAAGAAGGTTTTTAAAAGATCACATTCCAGTGACTTCTTGTTAGTCTGGAAGAGTTCCCCACAATTGTTCATTGTGACCCTTATCTCTGGCAGTAACCCTGGAGGCTCCAAAGAGAACCCTATCCAAATGATACATCTGGGTGGTGATTTTATACTTTGTGGGAAAAAGGATATTTTTTCCCCTGAGTACTATTTGTTATATTTATAAATAATATTGATGACATAGGTTGTTGTGCTATTTCATAGCAATCAGTCAATTAGCATTTATTCAGCTCCTGTTCCGTCTCAGGCAGCAAGCTAGGTATTGGAAATACAAAGATCAAAGTGAGACATTCCCAGCCATCAAGGAGTTAGTTAAATTCCAGTAGAAAGACACAACTTATTTACAGGAATGGTAGCCAGAGAAGATAGTTTTGGTCGAGGCAAGGTATTCTAAACCTGGGGTCCCTGAATCACCTAAGGGGTCCTTGGGCTGATTTCAGGGGCCAGTGAAGTTGGATGGGAAAAATGTCTTTATTTTATTTCTCTTTCATTCAATTATTTAAAACTGTATTTTGAGAAGGTATATATAGGCTTCAGCAGATTGCCAATGGGGTCCTTGACAAAAAAATTAAGAAGCCCCAGCTAGTAATTGACAGGAACAACAGAGGAGTCACTTGTCACGATTTTTCAAATAGCAGTGGTAATATTGCTTTGTTTTTTGTTGCCAGAATCAAAAGCAGGGGGAGGTATAGATAGCTGTCAGTATTACTGTATAGTCCCTGTTGGTTGACTGGATGAGAACTGAGACAGGGTTTGGAGTCAAACAGATATAGCACATTAAGAGAAATTTTCAATCAGTCAGTTAGTATGCATTTTAAGCACTTACCATGTGCCAGATACTGTGCAGTACTGATACATTGCAGTACAATGAAAGGCAAAAACTCTCCTTTTCCTCAAGATGCTCACATTTGAATGAGGAAGAAAACATGGAAATAACTAGGAACATACAAGATATAAACAGGAAGATAAAAGTAATCTGAAAGGGGAAGGCATTAGCAGATGGTGGTAAAGAGTAAGGCTTTCCTGAAGAAGGTAAAATCTGAGCTCTCTTAAAGGAAGCTAGGGAAATGGAGGCAGAACATTCCAGCCATGAGATGCAGCTTTCATGAATGCACAGATATGAGACATAGAAGATGATGTTCAGTGAACCATACGTAGGCCATTACTGGATTGTAGAGATCCCATGATCCATTTTCAATGGAGCAAGGCATGAGGAAACTGTCAATGTGGGAAGGGTTTGGTTATAAAGAGCTTTAAATGACAACAAAAGGAATTTATATTTGATCCTAAAGGTAATAGGGAGCCATTGAGGCTCATTCAATGGGATATCACATTATCTTATTTATGCTATAGAGAAGTCAACATGGCATATCTCTGGAGGATGCCAATTAACATTGGTACCGTTAAAATGGTAAATGATTTAAGATGGAGTAATAATTGATAAAAATGATTGAGACTGTGAGGTAGAAATAAGATTTTGCAATGGATTGGATATGTGAGGTCAGTAAGAGCAAGGAGTCAAGGGTGACAGTAAGATCGTGAACTTGGGTGATTGGGAGGATAGTGTGTTTGACAAAAATAGGGAAATTTAGAAACAGGGAGGGTTTAGGAGAAAAAATAATGAGCTTTTTTGGGATATGTTGAATTTGAGATGCCTGCAGGACATCCAGATTGAGATGTCCAAGAGGCACTTGGAGATATGAGAGCTAGTGAGTTCACCAAGTGAGATGATATAGAGGAAAAAAGGGGTGACTCCATGATCTTCTCAGGGAGACATCCATGATGATGAAAGTGACACAGACAAAAAATCAACAAAGGTGAAAAAAATGAAGTGATTGGACAGATCAGTGGAGAACCAAGTGATATTAGTGTTACAAAAACCTAGAGAAGAGCAAGAGCATCCAGAAGAAGATTAAGCCTGCAGAAAAATCAAGACTGAGAAATGGCCACACCAACTAGGATTTCACATTTGAGGATTTTATACTTGAGACTGAATTTAATTTACAAATTCCTGTTTATTTTTGAACAGTAGTAATTTGTCTGGTCAAATACATCAAAAAAAGGTCTAGCCTGATTTGGCAATGCTTATCACCCTTTTTAAACACTGACATTTATACAGTGCTTCATGTACACGATCTCATTGAGTCTTCACGAAACAAGTGCTATAGATGTTATTCCTACCCTCATTCCCACCTTTTTAAAATTAATTTTTTTGATCCTGACATCTCATTTGATTGTTGTCCATCATTGATGTATACATACATATATGTATGTATGTGCATATATGTATATATGTGTATATATGTATATGTGTATATATGTGTGTATATATATGTATATATATAGTGAACTCCTCTGTAATTTATAATTTATCATCTGATAGAGTTGTTGGGGGTTACTGTGAGTTTAAGTGATTTTTTCATGGTCTGCAGCAAACATGTATGAGAGGTGGGATCTAAACCACAGCTTCCTGATACAGTCTGCCTTCTCTATATTTTACAAGTCACTAGGTGGTGCAGTGAATACAGTGCTGGAACAAGAGTTAGAAAGACAAGTTCGAATTCAAAGACACAGCCACGTGACCCTGGGCAAGTCACTGATGTCTCAGCCTCAATTTTCTCATCTGTGAAAAGGGGATAATGATAGCATCTACTTCCCAGGGTTGCTGTGAGGATTGAATGAGACAACACATGTGAAGTGCTTTGGAAATCTTAAAACACTACATAAGTGATAGCTATTTGATATTTGGTAGGTGTGCCATGCCACCTCTCTCTAGTTTACAGAGGAAATTGAGGCTGAGGGAGAGTTAAATGACTTTCCTGATGTTGCAAAACTAGGAAATATCTGAGACAAGGTTCGAATCTGGACCATTTTGCTTCCAAGTCCAGCACAATATGAGAGTCTATTTTTGCAAGGCAGTGAGAGAAAATAGATTCAATTAGGTGTTCCACACCAGTCTACCCTAAGGTTGATAGTCTCTTTTCTTTTTCTTTGCAATGAAGCCTACATAATGATTTCTTTGAACCCCTTTGACCCTGAAATGGAATCACCATCTGGTTAGGAGTGAGGGGAGGGGGTAGGGAATGCAAACTTGGCACCACCCAACAGGCACATGTTAGAAAGGGAAATGAAGGGTAATCTTACCAGCTAATGTTTCTAGGGGAAATTGTTGTTGAATCACACAAAGGGGAGAAAGAAGTGCTCTTAGCTTCCATTACTCATCTCCCTGAAAGTTAATAGAAGGATTATTGAAAGTCAAACTCCAATAGGATTTGAACCTGTGACCTCTGAAATATGAAGCCAGCCCACTGCCCAATCCTTTCCACAAACTTTTGTCCCAGCTAGGTAGAATAAAGTGACCTGAACTGGCATTTAGCCAAGCCACCCAGGTTAACTTAACACATCTACTCTTTTTTTTTTCCTTAAAAGTGTCTTCAACTCTATAATGACTGTATTTTCAAGAAATGATCTGGGTAGGCAGAGTACAATTACCTGCATTGAAATATAGCCAAGACATTGGGGTGAAACTCTCTGCTTTTGTAAAAAGTGCTGAGGAATTGTTAATGAGCATCAGAGTTCAGGACCTTGGGTTTGCATCCCAACTGAAAGGAGGAGAGAGAACATTTGAATAGAAAGGAAAAAAGCATAGTGTGTGTTTCCCAAGCCCCATGCATTAATTCTCTGGGACTCCTAGGGAAGAGTACTGCTTCTTAAAAGTGATGTCCTTCCAGATTTCTACTAACTACTCCTCATGTCAAGTCTTTCAATATTCACGATTTCATCAGAATACCAGGTGATACCTCCACCATAAAAAGAACCCCTGAAGGGAAACAAATAAACAAAAGGCATGAATGCAAAAAATCCTCAGAATTTTAAAGGTTCTTTGGAATCTTTAAAGCATTAGTCCCAGGGAGCTCCAGGATTGATGAAAATGGGTCTTTCTGTACTGATCTTCAGGGCCTGGAAAAGATGCCAACAGGGTTCTTCTGAAAATGACTGTTCCAGCGAACCTTGTACTTAAACATTCAGGAAAATAAAACGACTCCAGTGTGACTATGCTAGCATTACCATTCTGAAGTTATGTTGCTAGCTCACTGACTTCTTTCTCCTTTCCTTCACTTGCTGTGGATTTATTCATTGGCATCTTTCCTTTTTTACCTCTCTCCATTTTATCTGCTTCTAATTCTCTCACTCTTGGACATGTGGATAAATGCAACTTCATGCGCTTATTAAATTTAGTTGAATATTTATTTTGAATTTGTCTTTTGAATGCTGGCAGAGCAAGAGGTGCTTTATGATTAGTTGCTCGTATTTTACTCAATGTATAGATCCATGAGAGTTGTTGTAAATATATCTATCTCTAGAATAGTCTTTGATGTTAAAAAAATAGATTTTTCTGAAATTGGAGAGTCTTGAAATTGTATTCCCCAGTGAATTTCCTTTGGATTCCTTCAATATTGTTCTCTTGATGGCGATGCTTCTTGGACATGAGCTTAGAGTCTCTCTTGATTGCACAGAAAAGCTATTCTTGATGACTTCTCTTGTTCTCAGTTTGAGTATTCCCCTGCCATTATCTTGGACAAACTGCTTCTGTTTCTTTCCCAACCAGCTGTCTTAGCCCGATGCTGTTGTCCATGGTGCTTTGCTTACACTGTCTCATCAGGATGTCTTTTTGATTTAAGGACTCCTTTTTCTCCCATGGGTCAAGACCTGGCCACTGCTGTTTTTTCCATCCCCTCTTCCAATAATATCACATGTACTTTACAGGAATGACATTTCTTGCCTCACACCACAGTTCATTTGGTACCTCCTTTTTCTTTTTCTCTGGCAACTAAATATTGCTTCCCTTCAGCTGCATAAACTTCTACCATGGAGTTGTTGCTGATGCTTTCCAGGAATAATTTTCAGATGGACATTGCTTCTATTTGGACACTTACTTCTATTTCTTAGTTACTCAGAAGAAAAATAGTGGGAAAATCTAATTCAGTTGTAGAGACATCCCATAACCATCGGGGGAGGGTCAATTTTATTAGAAATGCTAACTCCAATGGGGAAAATATGCTGGATTTTCTAGTAAGCACTATGCATGTATTATGGTTTGTTCTGAGAAGGTTATTTACTATCATTTAGGACGCAATTTCTTGCTCCCAAGGCAGCAAGATGGCAAAGTAGAGTGAGAAAGACAAGTTCAAATACAGCTTCAGACTCTTATTAGTTGTGTGACTCCGGGTAAAATTACTTAACCTCTCTGTGTTTGTCTCAGTTTCCTCTACCATAAAATGGGACTAATCGTAACTAAATTCCAGGGATATTTTAAAGATAAAATGAGAAACTTATTTGCAAAACTTAAAGCAGTGCTACTCTTGCTGTTATCATTATTAATTGGACCCCAGATAAGCAAGGCAGTCACCTATCTAGAGCAAGTCACTCAGGGAAACATTTTTAATGTGATTTTTTATCAATGCAGAAGGCTTAAGTGCCAGGAAAGGTTACATAATCATTGAATTTCAGAATTAGAGGAAATTTTTATAGGACATCTGGTCCAGTATAAACTGAAAAAGAGACCCCATATACAACACACTTCATTCTGAGAAGAAAGTTGCTGCGTTGTGAGGTACTCAACTCTAGGTATGGACAGCTTGAATGGTTAGGAGAGTTTTCTTTACACTGAGTTAGTGTGCAATCTTGAAGCACTTTTCCAAATTTTGACCTGTAAGAACAACAGAACTCCTTGATTCTCTCTTCTGCATGACAACTTTTCAAATAACTCAAGGCAAATATCAGTCAATTCCTATTCAAATCTCCCTTTCTCTAAACTAAATATTCTTTTTTTTTCAATGGATTCTCATGTGCCAGTTTTAGTATCCATGGCTTATAGACAATAATGTGCTAGTGAATGATTAACAACTGATTCTTGGAGGAAAAAAAAAATGTAACTGGCACATTTTTAAGTTTAATTTGCACTATTAACACTTTCTCTATCACTTCCTTAAGTCTTGAAAAATCAACAAAATAATAAACCAAACTCTGATTTATAGCAGCAGTTGCCATTCTGAGATGCAAAAGCTCATATTGAAAATTAAACAATTGGTACTCTGAGCTGATTGGAGCTGGGTTCAGCACAATTCTGCGTATACATTTTTTGGTTGATTATTGAAGTAAATGGTCAGGCTAGGTGGCCTCTGAGGCTCCTGTTCAGTGTCTCCAGCTCTAAATCCATTATCATTTGCCTAAACTGCATGCGTTGCAGTGAAGGCCCAATGTCTCTGGCCTATAATATTGCCAATGGAATGTCTGGCATATCAAACATGGCAGTATGGTACAATACAGTGAATGCTGGAGTCGGAGTTGGAAACTTGGGTTTGAATCCTGTCCATAATTCTCAGTAGCTGTGAATTCATGGGAAATTTATTTGACCTCTCTAAACCATGATTTTCTCACCTATAAAATGGGTATAATGCCTATAACACCTACCTTACAGGGTTATTTTCGTGAACAAATAAGACAATGCATATAAAGCACTTGGCAAAGCCCAAATTCCTACATAATGTGAGCTTATTTTTATCATTTATTATTATTTTGAACAGACCTGTGAAGATCTGTACCTTCTCTGCAACTTTCTTATTTTCCCTCAATTACATGTAAAGACAACTTTTGATATTGCTTTTAAAATTTTGAGTTCCAAATTCTCTCCTCCTTCCCTACCTACTTCATTGAGAGGGCAAACAATTTGATATAATTTGATATACAGGTATAGTCATGCAAAACATATTTCCATATTAGTCATGTTATAAAAGAAAACAGATAAAAAATCCCAAGAAAAATAAAGTTAAAACAAGGCATGCCTCAATCTGTATTCAAACACTATCAGTTCTTTCTCTGGGGATGGGTAGCATTTTTTGCCATAAGTCCTTTAGAGCTATCTTGGATCATTGTATTGCTGAGAATAGCTAAGTCATTCACTTTGAAATGTATAGTAACATCTTACAATACTGTGGTTACTATGTACAACGTTCTCCTGGTTCTACTCATTTAACTTTGCATCAGTTCATGTAAATTTCTCCAGGTTTTTCTGAGAGCATCTTGCTCATTATTTCTTATAGCACAATAGTATTCCATCAGAAACATATCATAACTTGCACAGTCATTCCCTAATTGATGGGCAGCCTCTCAATTTCTAATTCTTTGCCACCAGAAAAGAGCTATTATAAATATTTGTGTACATATAGGTTCCTTTCCTGTGTGTGTGTGTGTGTGTGTGTGTGTGTGTGTGTGTGTGTGTGTGTGTGTCTTTTAATCTCTTTTAGGATATGATCCTAGTTGTGGTATTATAGTTCAAAGGGTATACAAGGTTTTACAGCCCTATGGGGATAGTTCAAATTGATCTCTAGAATGGTTGGATCAGTTAAGAACTCCACCACCTATGCATTAATGTCTTAATTTTCCCACATCTCAGTCAACATTTGTCATTTTCCTTTTCTGTCCTATTAGCCAATCTAATAGGCATGAAGTAGTACCTTAGAGTTCTTTTATTTTTCATTTCTCCAAACAATAGTGAATTAGAACATTTTTTATATGGCTATAGCTAACTTTGATTATTTCACCTGAAAATTTACTGTTCATATCTTTTGATCATTTATCAATTGATGAATGGCTCTTATTTTACTTTATTTTATTTTTTTTTTTACAAATTTGACTCAGTTCTTTATATATTTGAGAAACGAGGCCTTTAATCAGAGAAACTTGCTTCCAAATTTTTTTCACAGTTGTGATTGTTAACTGTATTTCTCTCCATTCTATTTTCCCCCACTTATTCTATTTTCTCTCTCTTCTTTCACCCTGTTCCTCCTCAAAAATGTTTTGCTTCTACCACTTCCCCTAATCTGCCTTCCTTTCTATCATATATCTACCCCACCTTTCTCTTATCCCCTTCTCTTTCTACTTTCATCTAGATTTCTATACCCACTTACATGTTTATGTTTTTCCCTCTTTAAGCTTATTCTGATGAGAGTAAGGTTCAAGTATTCCCAGCTACTTCCCCCAACTTTCCCTTCAGAATTAAAGTTTTTCTTGCCTCTTTTATGTGAGGTGATTTATCCCATTCTACCTCTCAATTTCCCCTTTTCCCAAGTATTCCCTTAATTTTATTTTTTTAGATATCATCCTTTCATATTCAACTCATACCTGTGTCCTCTGTCTGTATATATATATAATGTATGTATGTATATATGTATGTGTGTGTGTCTGTCTATCTGTCTATCTATCTGTCTCTCTGTCTCTACCTATCTATTTATCTGTCTGTCTGTCTATATTCCTTCCAACTGTCCTAATAATGACAAAGTTCTTATGAGTTACAAATACCATGGTCCCATGGATTGTATACAGTTTAACCTTCTTCAGTCCTTTATGATTTCCCATTCCTGTTTACCTTTACATGCTTCTTTTCAGTCTTGCATTTGAGAGTCAAATTTTCTATTCAACTCTAGTCTTTTCATCAAGAATGCTTGAAAGTCCTCTATTTCATTGAATATCACTTTTGTCCCCCTGAAGGATTGTACTCAGTTTATCTGGGTAGGTGATTCTTGGTTGTAATCCTAGCTCCTTTGCCCTCTGGAATATCATTTTCCAAGTCTTCCAGTCCTTTAACATAGAAATTGCTAAATTTCATGTTATCCTGACCATGGCTCCATGATACTTGAATTGTTTATTTCTGGCTACTTGCAACATTTTCTCCTTGACTTGAGAGCTCTGGAATTTCACTATAATGTTCCTGGGAGTTTTCATTTTTGGATCTCTTTCAGGAGGTGATCGGTGGATTTTTTCCATTTCTATTTTGCTTTCTGGTTCCAGACTATCTGGGAAGTTTTCCTTGATAATTTCTTGAAAGATGATGTCTAGGTTCTTTTTTGATTATGGCTTTCAGGTAGTCTAGTGATGACTAAATTATCTCTCCTTGATCTATTTTTCAGGTATGTTGTTTTAAAATGAGATATTTCACATTGTCTACTACTTTAAAATTCTTTTGATTTTGTTTTATTGTTTCTTGAGCTCTCATAAAATCATTAGCTTCCACTTGTTCAATAGTAATTTTTAAGGACTTATTTTCTTCAGTGAGCTTTCTGACCTCCCTTTTCATTTGGCTAATTCTATTTTTTTTTAAGGAGTTCTCTTCAGTGAACTTTTACAGATCTTTTTTTCTGCTTGGTCAATTCTTCTTTTCAAGGCATTCTTCTCCTTATTAGATTTTTGTGCCTCTTTTACTGTTTGGCCTAGTCTGTTTTTTAAAGTGTTATTTTCTTCAGTATTTTTGTATCTCTTTTACCAAACTGTTGACTCCTTTCTCTTGAATTTCTTGCATCACTTTCATTTCTCTTCCCAATTTTTCCTCTACTTCTCTCACTTGATTTTCAAGATCCTTTCTGAGCTCTTCCATGGCCTGAGACCAATTTATGTTTTTCTTGGAGGCTTTGGTTGCAGGAGCTTTTATTGTCTTCTTCTGAGTGTTTGGATTTTCTTTGTCATCATAGTAACTTTTTAAGGTCAGAACTTTTTTTCTGATGTTTGCTCATTTTTTTCTAGTCTATTTCTTGACTTTTAATTCTTTGCTAAAGTGGGGCTCTGCTTCTAGGGTGGAGGGCACATTGTCCCAGGCTTCAGGGGTTTTGTGCAACTGTTTTCAGAGATACTTCTAGGGACCTGTAAGTTTTCAGTTTTTCCATGTTAAGTTGATCTAATGTGGGGTATGTTTGCTATTCTCCTGACCTGTGCTTTGATTGGTGAGTGACTACAAGCACTCTGTTTTTTGTCCTGGAACTGCGATGAGTGTCCCTACTCTATGGCACCCATAAACTCTGGTGTACTAGTGATCCTCCTTGCACTGGGACTGCCACCCAGAACTGCAACCTGGATGCAAGTATGGGCAAAGCAACAGAATCTTGCCTCACTGATAGCAAAGAGACCTCTGTAATCTCTTTCTGACTAGTTATTGGATTCCCTTACTGTCTGTGGGCTGAGAGCTTTGGAAGCAGTCACTGCCAATACTGATTCAATGGCCTCTAAGGTCTGTTCCAGATTTGCTGGGTTTGGTCTGTACTGATACTGCCTGGGTTGGTCTGTGCTTCATTCTCCCTCCTGTGTGACAGATATTTCCTGCAGAGCTTCTAAATTGTATTGGACTGAAAAATTGCTTTACCCTGTCCTTCGGTGTGTTCTGCCACTCCAGAATTTGTTTTAAGGCATTATCTATTATATTATAGGGTATTTTGAAGGGTTTTGGGCAGAGGTCAGGTGCATCCCTGCCTTTTTTTTTTCTGCCATTTTAGCTTTACCTTCCAAAACTTATAGTTTTAATAAATTCCCTAGGTTATGGAGAGGCTAAGTGATCTGCTAGGTGTCAGACATATCAGAAGCAGTATTTGAATTCCGGATTCTGAGGTCAGTCCAAAAATTCAGGCTGCTTATTTTTTGCTGTTATTGTCTTTAGCAGAAGAGTGGGAAATTATTTTCATATTTTGTGTACTGTTAAAAATTATTTTGTCCTAATTCTCTTCTCTTGGAAAAACATCATGCTGAGACTCAAGCATAGGTTAACAGTTTCAAGGATAGGCACAGCTCATATTTCAGAGATGCACGATAGCTGCTAATTTTGGTCCACACCCTTCTGTTCCAGGTGGAGAGAATTAGATGACATCTCTGAATCAAGAGAGAGAACAAAGAAACTCTGACTCAAAGTGGAATGTAGTTCATTGGGTAGAAGCCCATACTGACATATGGGAACCCTGTCAGAGGTCTGCATTTAACTGAAAACGTTACTTCACACTAAAGTGGGATATAGGAAGGGCAATTCTGCTTTGTGTTTTATTCCTGAGTGGTCCTGATTTCAAAACTGAATGATTGCAATAACTAGGTGATATTGATCACTGACAAATGATGGAGTGGAAAGAACACTGGATTTCTTTTTTTTTTTTTATTAAACTTTTAACATTTATTTTCACACAATTTTGGGTTACAAATTTTCTCCCCTTTTTTCCCCTCCCCCCCCCAGACCCAAGCTTTCTAATTGCCCCTGTGACCTATCTGCTCTCTCCTCTATCCTCCCTCCCTGCCCTTGTCTTGGTCTTCTCTTTTGTCCTGTAGGGCCGGATAGCTTTCTTGACCCCTTAACCTGTATTTCTTGTTACCCAGTGGTAAGAACATTACATTTGGTCCTAACAGTTTGAGTTCCAACTTCTTTAGCTCCCTCCCTCTCTACCCCTTCCCCTTGGAAGACAGGCAGTTCAATATAGGCCATATCTGTTTAGTTTTGCAAATGATTTCCATACTAGTTGTGTTGTATAGGCCTAACTATATTTCCCTCCATCCTGTCCTGTCCCCCATTACTTCTATTTTCTTATGGTCCTTTCCCTCCCCATGAGTGTCGACCTCGTATTGCATTCTCCTCCCCATGCCCTCCCCTCTATCCTCCCCCCCATCCTGCTTGTGCCCCAGTCCCCCACTCTCCTGTATTATGAGATAGGTTTTCCTATCAGAATGAGTGTGCATTATATTCTTTCCTTTAGTGGAATGTGATGAGAGTAGACCTCGTGTTTTTCTCTTGCCTCCCCTCTTTATCCCACCACTAATAAGTCTTTTGCTTGCCTCTTTTATGAGAGATAATTTGCCCCATATAACTTCTCCCTTTCTCCTCCCAATATTTCTCTCTCACTGCTTGATTTCGTTTTTTTTTTTTTTTAGTATATGATCCCATCCTCTTCAATTCAGTCTGTGCACTCTGTCTCTATGTATGTGTACGTGTGTGCATGTGTGTGTGTAAGAACACTGGATTTCTAAACAGAGGACCTGGGTTTGAATCCTAGGTCTATCTCTCATAATCTGTGTGACCTTTATGAGCAATTTAACCTCTCTGGTGCTCAGTTTTCTAACATTTAAAAGGAGAGAGATGTATTAGATGACCATGAAGGTCTCTTCTATCTGTTAACTTGGGACTTTACGATTTCTGTTTCCAAGGGTTTAAGACACATATAGTGATTATTTCAAATGCTGCAATGGAGTTGTGATTTCCTTTTCCACATATCCCCATCCTGTGAGATTCTGGAACATGTCTTTCTCAACACCCTCAACATAGGCTCCATCAACCATACTGGGGCAGACGTATCCTTTCCTTCATAGGTTTACAGGGACTGAGATTTAGAGCTTGAAGATATTTGAAAAGTCACCTAGTCTAGCCTCCTTTTACAGAGAAATAAATTGAGTCCCAGAGAGATGTGATTCATTCAAAGTCGCATTTATTGTCAATGTAAGATGTGGAGTTTGGGAACATATCTTCTGACTCTAGGTAAAGCATTCCTTTCATGGTATCCCATCAGGGATTTCTTTTAAAGTTTCCTTGATAGCATGGCAAATTCAGCTTACCTATCATCCCTTACTTTTGCTGAATTATTAGGACACCTCCATTTTTGATCTGATGATAGTACTATATATATATATATATATATATATATATATATATATATATATATATATATATATATATATATATACACACCAAAGTGCTAAGTGTGGCAGAAGGGGTCAAGTACATTATAAGAGAGACTTGGAAAGACTTTATGCAGGAGGTAGCATTCTTTTGTTAGGCAAAGTTACCTGATTTGGGGCTCATAAAATTTGGTCCTTGTAGGTATAGAGCAAATATTTGTGGACCACAGAACTAGCATGGATAGAAAAAAGAGTAAGATCTTCTGATGGGATATGCAGTACATTTATGGTCCATTTTTGGAGAGAAACAAGCCATTACTAGGACTTCTTTTTTCCTATGCCATATCTTTGCTAAGTCAGCTTGCCATGAGGTGGCAAAAACAAACAAACCCAAACAAAATAAAAATTTGAACAAACTATAACTGCTTAATTTTAGCTATGCCTGGAGGTGTGACAGTATACAAAAAGGCAAATTCACAAATGTTTAACTCTTTTGTATCTTCTTTCTAAAATTTCCCCAAAACAGTCCATATAATTTACAAGCCATAAAAATCTTTACTAGCTATAAATAGCTTTACATAAATTATGTTCTGCATAATTTAAATAAATAAAATAATAAAACCCTTTGAAAGGAGGCAGTATATTAAGGGATAGAGAAAAGTTCTATGATTTCATTTGTATAGGGGATTCTCAAGTGTGGAAATTTCATTTATAATGCAGATTGTCATCTTGCTTGCAAATTACATTCATAGAGAGCACACTGGGACCATTGAGAGATAAAGTGAATTGTCCATGGTCTCTCAGTCAATATGTGTTAGAGGAAGGACCTTGAGCATAGGTATTCCTGGTTCCCAGGACAGTTTTCTATTCACTATAGTATAATTACTATACCATGCTTTCTCTCACTCACAATATATGTATGATTACTTCCATTTTACAGATGGGGACACTGAAGTTTTTGTGTCTGCCTAGTGTTACAGCAGCAAGAAAATGTCAGAATCAGGACTGAAACTTAGTGCTAAGTCCAAAGTATGACAAGTGATATATTGCTTTCAATATCCTTTCAAATGAGTACTGAGCTACAGTGACAAATGCGATTTTCTTTTGTTTAAATGGAAGGTATTTGGTTTTTCTTAGCTCTAATTTTTATTCTTATGAAATAAAAGGCACAGGCACAAATTCTACTGCCAGAGATTCTGATATGTCCATGGAGTTCAAGTCATTCTGGTTAATTATTTTGAACTAGAGAATAGTTTCTACATTTTAGTAGAATTGGAGGATTACAACTAGATTTTCATTGTAGTATTTCATAGTCAGAAGGGAACTTGCAGCACTCAGCTCCATCTCCTATTTTACAGATAAGCAAACAAGCCCAGAGAGGTGGGCTAGTGAGTAGCCTAGCCAGCTCTAGAAATCAGATCTCTTGATTTCCAGTTCAGTACTATTTCTACCAGGATGTGTAGTGAGATCTCCTCTGGAATCTATTTCTCCGTATTCCTACCTTCTCAATTTTGGCCCAATGGAAATTCTCAGCTTAATGAAGAGCAGGTGCTATGATACTTTCTTAGCTTAAATAAAACCTAATGGTAATTCCTCCCCTGCCCCCAACACACAGACAAATCTTTTAGAAGCCTTGCCTTAAGGACCATCAGAAAAATTCCTTGGTCTTGTTGCTTCAAACTTCTGGCTACAGAGATGAACCTTTCATTTCCCTTGCTGGAGATTTTTTGGCCCCAAGTGCTAATACTCTTATATTTAGTTTAGTCTTTTCTTTCTACATCTCTTCCTCATCTAGGGATTAGAGCCTTTAGTGAAAGATCTCACTGTATTTTAAGATGATTGTTATGTAGTCCAGGGCAGCAGTGGGCTCGCAATCCAAATCAGTCAAAAGGTCACACTTGAGGATCTAGAGGGCCACATGTGATCTCAAGACCACAGATTCCCCACCTTTGGTCTAGGAATAGAGACTTTCATTTTTCCTGGTGTGGAGAACTCCCAGGAAAGGAAATTCCTGCCACCAGTTCAGGATGATGCATTCTCTGCAAATTACAGTTTTAGAGATCATTTCAATTGCTTCTAATTTTCAATCTCTGAAGACTAGGCTATCAACCAGATAGTAGTTATTTGTGTAATTAATAAAACAAAACAAACACTTTCAGTTTTGGGGGTGCCAAAGTTTCTTCTGTTTCTCGTGTAGATAAATGGGCATGAAAAAGTAGAGAGACACAACAGAAAGCCTAAGGAGACAAGTATATAGTCTCTCTCTCCTTTAGGTCAGGAGAATTCCTAGCCTATGCAGATCCAGCAGTTCTAGAGATCTGGGGAGCTTTGGAAAGATTCAGTTATACCTAAAAGTGAAATAGAAGGGGGATTAGCTACTATCTGGACTTCAAGTGGAAGTATTTCTTGTTCAAATGTTTTTCTATGGTACTTATTGCCTCAGGAAAACTATAGTATACATAATGTTTTCCTTCCCCCTATGAATCCATTTATTTTGGGGGTTGGATAGATCTTCTCGTGGTTTCTCAAATATTGTTTCCTCAGAACTCTGGTCCTAATATCTCTGTCATGTTTCTATGAGCAGGAGGAATAGTTTGGTAAAGGGTCCAGAAGCAAGAGCAGAAAAAGTGAAGTGGGTAGAAGTGGCTTCTTCATAATCTCTTTAGTGGTTGACAAATACAGGCAAAAGACCTTGAAGCACAAGGAAGTCATGGTGGAGAGGAATCAAAGAAATCAGGTTGCTTAATGTATTCCAAAATTTCTGCCATAAAATTGTTTCCAGTGAACTTAGTTCATCATTTTTAGTCTCTGTTTACATGATGCTGAAAACACGTATAGCCAAAATCAATTGCATGGATGGTTTAGTCAATGGTAAAGGCAAAGTACTTAGCCACTTGACAAGATTTTAATTTTCATTCAGGTGTTTAACATCACAAAGACAAGAATAATGATCATATCTCCAACTGGGATGAAATTAAGATGCTTTTGGTCCATTGGTGGTTTAAAATATCATCTCATTACACAGTGTTGTCCATTTCATCTGTAAGTAATATTTCTCTTGGATAGGATATCTTTATTTTTACTACATTTCCAGATGCAAGCAGTTTGAGGGTTAACATAGGAAGGCTTTCTCTAGCTGGAGAAAGGTCCAAGCGCCACATCAAAAGAGCAATTGAAACAGGAACTCCTGAATGCCGGGCCTTAAATCATTCTGGCAAATTGTTAGTCAGCTTGTGTTTCCTTCCTGGTCCCCAAAGCTTGGTGATGGATGACCATTGATTGGAATGAGTTGGAGTTTATGATCTGACACTAGTTCCTACAGTTGACTAAGGGGTACCTGCAATTTGCCACAATAAAGGATTTCATTCAAGTGTGTTTAAAAAACCAAAGGGCAAAAACATTTAAAACTTGGACAAAGACCTTCAAGTTTTGGATTTCTTCCTTACTTCCTCCCTTCCATGACAGAATAGATGAAACTGACTAGTACAGAGAAGTGTTATGTCATTATTCTAGAAAACATGCCTTGGTTTATACTCACACACTTCTTTTTTTTGTTTTTCTTTCTTCTCAATGTGACTTGCATTCACATTTGGAATTTTTCAAATCTAGCTTCCAATCTATGATTTTATTAACTCTGGCATTTAATAATATCTCATACCATCAAAGCTAAAACATAGGCATCATTATATCTTTTAGTATTAGGGGCAGGGAAAAGAGAAGGAAAATGACACATAGAGGTTAAATGATTTTTTAAGGTCACACAGGGAATGAATGATGCAGCAGAAACTAAATCTCAGATATCCTGACTTTCTGTGATTCAGCTGTTCTATCATACAGATTCTATTATTTCTGAGAACTATCTTAGTGTATATGGAGCTATATGATACTTTGACTCATATATAAAAAAGGAATAGTAAATTTATGCTATGTTTAATTTATCCAAAACAAAACAAGTTTTTTCTCAGTACCCTATTATTATAAATTCTTGATAGACAAAAATGAGAAGAAAATCTCATCTAACTTTTGGTTATTTTGAAAATAACAATGCAATCTGTGTTAGCCAGTATAATATTTTTCATGTTTCCTTCTTGTACATAACACAATATTCATACTTTTATAAAAATATATGA